>NC_091991.1:105416489-105658266 GCF_044704955.1 Pristiophorus japonicus | reverse complement strand
GAGGTTGGTGAGTCGAGAGGTCGGGAGGTCGGGAGGTCGGTAAGTTGGGAGGTCGGGAGGTCAGTGAGTCGGGAGGTCGGTGAGTCAGGAGGTCGGGAGGTAGGTGAGTCGGGAGGTCGGAAGGTCAGTGAGTCCGGAGGCTGGTGAGTTGGGAGGTCGGGATGTCGGTGAGTCGGGAGGTCGGGAGATCGGTGATTTGGGAGGTCTGTGAGTCGGTAGTTCGGTGAGTCGGGAGGTCAGGAGGTCAGGAGGTCGGTAGTTCGGTGAGTCGGGAGGTCAGGAGGTCGGTGGGTCGCGAGGTCGGAATGTCGGTGAGACTGGAGGTCGTTGACTCGAGTGGCGGGGAGGTCGGTTAGTCGGGAGGTCGGGAGGTCGGTGAGTCGGGAGGTCAGTAAGTCAGGAGGTCGGGAGGTCGGTGAGTCGGGATGTCGGTGAGTCGGGAGGTCGGGATATCGGTGAGTCGGGAAGTCGGGAGGTCGGTAAGTCATTGAGTCCGCAGGTCAGTGATTCGGGAGGTCGGTGAGTCGGTGAGTCGGGAGGTCGGTAGGTCGGTGAGTTGGTAGGTCGGTGAGTCGGGAGGTCGGTGAGTCGGGAGGTCGGTGAGTCGGGAGGTCGGTGAGTCGGGAGGTCGGGAGGTCGGTTAGTCGGGAGGTCGGGAGGTCGGTGAGTCGGGAAGTCGATGAGTTGGTAGGTCGGTGAGTCGGGAGGTCGGTGAGTCGGGAGGTCGGTGAGTTGGGAGGTCGGTGAGTCGGGAGGTCAGGAGGTCGGTTAGTCGGGAGGTCGGGAGGTCGGTGAGTTGGGAGGTCGGGAGTTCGGGAGGTCGGTGAGTCGGGAGTTCGGGAGGTCGGTAAGTCGGAGGTCGGGTGGTCGGGAGGTCGGTGAGTTGGGAGGTCGGTGAGTCAGGAGGTCGGGAGGTCAGTGAGTCGGGAGGTCGGGTGGTCGGGAGGTCGGTGAGTCGGGAGGTCGGTGAGTCGGGAGGTCGGGAGGTCGGTGAGTCGGGAGGTCGGTGAGTCGGGAGGTTGGTGAGTTGGGAGGTCGGTGAGTCAGGATGTCGGGAGGTCGGTGAGTCGGGAGGTCGGTGAGTCAGGATGTCGGGAGGTCGGTGAGTCGGGAGGTCGGGAGGTCGGTGAATCGGGAGGTCGGGAGGTCGGTGAGTCGGGAGGTCGGTGGGTCGGCAGGTCGGGAGGTTGGTGAATCGGGAGGTCGGGAGGTCGGGAGGTCGGTGGGTCGGCAGGTCGGTGTGTCGGGAGGTTGGTGAGTTGGGAGGTCGGAACGTCAGGAGGTCGACAGGTCGGGAGGTCGGTGTGTCGGGAGGTCAGGAGGTCGGAAGGTCAGGAGGTTGGTGGGTCGGGAGGTCGGGATGTGAATGAGTCGGGAGGTCGGTGAGTCGGGAGGTCGGTGAGTCGCGAGGTCGGGAGATCGATGAGTCGGGAGGTCGGCGAGTCAGGAGGTCGGTGAGTCGGGATGTCTGGAGGTCGGTGAGTCAGGGGGTCGGGAGGTCAGGAGGTTGGTGAGTCGGGAGGTCGGGATGTCGGTCAGTCGGGACGTCAGTGAGTCGGGAGGTCGGGAAGTCGGTGAGTCGGGAGGTCGGGAGGTCAGTGAGTCGGGAGGTCGGGAGGTCGTTGAGTCGGGAGGTTGGGAGGTCGGTGAGTCGGGAGGTCGGCGACTCGGGAGGTCGGCGAGTCGGGAGGTCGGTGAGTCGGGAGGTCGGGAGGTCGGTGAGTCGGGAGGTCGGTGAGTCGGGAGGTCGGGACGTCGGAAGGTCGACAGGTCGGGAGGTCGGTGAGTCGGGAGGTCAGGAGGTCGGTTGGTCGGGAGGTCGGTGAGTCAGAAGGTCAGGAGGTCGGTGGGTCGGGAGGTCGGGATGACGGTGAGTAGGGAGGACGGTGAGTCGGGAGGTGGGGAGGTCGGTTAGTCGGGAGGTCAGGAGGTCGGTGAGTCGGGAGATCAGTAAGTCGGGAGGTCGGGAGGTCGGTGAGTCGGGAGATCAGTAAGTCGGGAGGTCGGGAGGTCGGTGAGTCGGGAGGTCGGTGAGTCGGGAGGTCGGGAGATCGGTGAGTCGGGAGGTCGGTGAGTCGGGAGGTCGGTGATTCGGGAGGTCGGGAGGTCGGTCAGTCGGGACGTTAGTGAGTCGAGAGGTCGGGAAGTCGGTGAATCGGCAGGTCGGGAGGTCGGTGAGTCGGGAGGTCGGTGAGTCGGGAGGTCGGTGAGTCGGGAGGTCGGCGAGTCGGGAGGTCGGTGATTCGGGAGGTCGGGAGGTCGGTGAGTCGGGAGGTTCGTGAGTCGGGAGGTCGGTGAGTCGGGAGGTCGGCGAGTCGGGAGGTCGGTGATTCGGGAGGTCGGGAGGTCGGTCAGTCGGGACGTTAGTGAGTCGAGAGGTCGGGAAGTCGGTGAATCGGCAGGTCGGGAGGTCGGGAGGTCGGGAGGTCGGTGAGTCGGGAGGTCGGTGAGTCAGGAGGTCGGGAGGTTCGTGAGTCGGGAGGTCGGGAGATCGGTGAGTCAGGAGGTCGGTCAGTCGGGAGGTCGTTGATTCTGGAGTTCGGGAGGTCGGTGCTTCGGGAGGTCGGGAAGTCGGTGAGTCGGGAGGTCGGGAGGTCGGTGAGTCGGGAGGTCGGGAAGTCGGTGAGTCGGGAGGTCGGGAGGTCGGTGAGTCGGGAGGTCGGGAGGTCGTTGAGTCGGGAGGTTGGGAGGTCGGTGAGTCGGGAGGTCGGCGACTCGGGAGGTCGGCGAGTCGGGAGGTCGGTGAGTCGGGAGGTCGGTGATTCGGGAGGTCGGTGAGTCGGGATGTCGGTGGGTCGGCAGGTCGGTGAGTAGGGAGGTCAGGAGGTCGGTTGGTCGGGAGGTCGGTGAGTCAGAAGGTCAGGAGGTCGGTGGGTCGGGAGGTCGGGAGGACGGTGAGTCGGGAGGTGGGGAGGTCGGTTAGTCGGGAGGTCAGGAGGTCGGTGAGTCGGGAGGTCGGTGAGTCGGGAGGTCGGGAGATCGGTGAGTCGGGAGGTCGGCGAGTCGGGAGGTCGGTGATTCGGGAGGTCGGGAGGTCGGTCAGTCGGGACGTTAGTGAGTCGAGAGGTCGGGAAGTCGGTGAATCGGCAGGTCGGGAGGTCGGTGAGTCGGGAGGTCGGGAGGTTGGTGAGTCGGGAGGTCGGGAGGTCGGTGAGTCAGGAGGTCGGGAGGTTCGTGAGTCGGGAGGTCGGGAGATCGGTGAGTCAGGAGGTCGGTCAGTCGGGAGGTCGTTGATTCTGGAGTTCGGGAGGTCGGTGCTTCGGGAGGTCGGGAAGTCGGTGAGTCGGGAGGTCGGGAGGTCGGTGAGTCGGGAGGTCGGGAGGTCGGGAGGTCGGTGAATCGGGAGGTCGGTGAATCGGGAGGTCGGGAGGTTGGTGAGTCGAGAGGTCGGGAGGTCGGGAGGTCGGTAAGTTGGGAGGTCGGGAGGTCAGTGAGTCGGGAGGTCGGTGAGTCAGGAGGTCGGGAGGTAGGTGAGTCGGGAGGTCGGAAGGTCAGTGAGTCCGGAGGCTGGTGAGTTGGGAGGTCGGGATGTCGGTGAGTCGGGAGGTCGGGAGATCGGTGATTTGGGAGGTCTGTGAGTCGGTAGTTCGGTGAGTCGGGAGGTCAGGAGGTCAGGAGGTCGGTAGTTCGGTGAGTCGGGAGGTCAGGAGGTCGGTGGGTCGCGAGGTCGGAATGTCGGTGAGACTGGAGGTCGTTGACTCGAGTGGCGGGGAGGTCGGTTAGTCGGGAGGTCGGGAGGTCGGTGAGTCGGGAGGTCAGTAAGTCAGGAGGTCGGGAGGTCGGTGAGTCGGGATGTCGGTGAGTCGGGAGGTCGGGATATCGGTGAGTCGGGAAGTCGGGAGGTCGGTAAGTCATTGAGTCCGCAGGTCAGTGATTCGGGAGGTCGGTGAGTCGGTGAGTCGGGAGGTCGGTAGGTCGGTGAGTTGGTAGGTCGGTGAGTCGGGAGGTCGGTGAGTCGGGAGGTCGGTGAGTCGGGAGGTCGGTGAGTCGGGAGGTCGGGAGGTCGGTTAGTCGGGAGGTCGGGAGGTCGGTGAGTCGGGAAGTCGATGAGTTGGTAGGTCGGTGAGTCGGGAGGTCGGTGAGTCGGGAGGTCGGTGAGTTGGGAGGTCGGTGAGTCGGGAGGTCAGGAGGTCGGTTAGTCGGGAGGTCGGGAGGTCGGTGAGTTGGGAGGTCGGGAGTTCGGGAGGTCGGTGAGTCGGGAGTTCGGGAGGTCGGTAAGTCGGAGGTCGGGTGGTCGGGAGGTCGGTGAGTTGGGAGGTCGGTGAGTCAGGAGGTCGGGAGGTCAGTGAGTCGGGAGGTCGGGTGGTCGGGAGGTCGGTGAGTCGGGAGGTCGGTGAGTCGGGAGGTCGGGAGGTCGGTGAGTCGGGAGGTCGGTGAGTCGGGAGGTTGGTGAGTTGGGAGGTCGGTGAGTCAGGATGTCGGGAGGTCGGTGAGTCGGGAGGTCGGTGAGTCAGGATGTCGGGAGGTCGGTGAGTCGGGAGGTCGGGAGGTCGGTGAATCGGGAGGTCGGGAGGTCGGTGAGTCGGGAGGTCGGTGGGTCGGCAGGTCGGGAGGTTGGTGAATCGGGAGGTCGGGAGGTCGGGAGGTCGGTGGGTCGGCAGGTCGGTGTGTCGGGAGGTTGGTGAGTTGGGAGGTCGGAACGTCAGGAGGTCGACAGGTCGGGAGGTCGGTGTGTCGGGAGGTCAGGAGGTCGGAAGGTCAGGAGGTTGGTGGGTCGGGAGGTCGGGATGTGAATGAGTCGGGAGGTCGGTGAGTCGGGAGGTCGGTGAGTCGCGAGGTCGGGAGATCGATGAGTCGGGAGGTCGGCGAGTCAGGAGGTCGGTGAGTCGGGATGTCTGGAGGTCGGTGAGTCAGGGGGTCGGGAGGTCAGGAGGTTGGTGAGTCGGGAGGTCGGGATGTCGGTCAGTCGGGACGTCAGTGAGTCGGGAGGTCGGGAAGTCGGTGAGTCGGGAGGTCGGGAGGTCAGTGAGTCGGGAGGTCGGGAGGTCGTTGAGTCGGGAGGTTGGGAGGTCGGTGAGTCGGGAGGTCGGCGACTCGGGAGGTCGGCGAGTCGGGAGGTCGGTGAGTCGGGAGGTCGGGAGGTCGGTGAGTCGGGAGGTCGGTGAGTCGGGAGGTCGGGACGTCGGAAGGTCGACAGGTCGGGAGGTCGGTGAGTCGGGAGGTCAGGAGGTCGGTTGGTCGGGAGGTCGGTGAGTCAGAAGGTCAGGAGGTCGGTGGGTCGGGAGGTCGGGATGACGGTGAGTAGGGAGGACGGTGAGTCGGGAGGTGGGGAGGTCGGTTAGTCGGGAGGTCAGGAGGTCGGTGAGTCGGGAGATCAGTAAGTCGGGAGGTCGGGAGGTCGGTGAGTCGGGAGATCAGTAAGTCGGGAGGTCGGGAGGTCGGTGAGTCGGGAGGTCGGTGAGTCGGGAGGTCGGGAGATCGGTGAGTCGGGAGGTCGGTGAGTCGGGAGGTCGGTGATTCGGGAGGTCGGGAGGTCGGTCAGTCGGGACGTTAGTGAGTCGAGAGGTCGGGAAGTCGGTGAATCGGCAGGTCGGGAGGTCGGTGAGTCGGGAGGTCGGTGAGTCGGGAGGTCGGTGAGTCGGGAGGTCGGCGAGTCGGGAGGTCGGTGATTCGGGAGGTCGGGAGGTCGGTGAGTCGGGAGGTTCGTGAGTCGGGAGGTCGGTGAGTCGGGAGGTCGGCGAGTCGGGAGGTCGGTGATTCGGGAGGTCGGGAGGTCGGTCAGTCGGGACGTTAGTGAGTCGAGAGGTCGGGAAGTCGGTGAATCGGCAGGTCGGGAGGTCGGGAGGTCGGGAGGTCGGTGAGTCGGGAGGTCGGTGAGTCAGGAGGTCGGGAGGTTCGTGAGTCGGGAGGTCGGGAGATCGGTGAGTCAGGAGGTCGGTCAGTCGGGAGGTCGTTGATTCTGGAGTTCGGGAGGTCGGTGCTTCGGGAGGTCGGGAAGTCGGTGAGTCGGGAGGTCGGGAGGTCGGTGAGTCGGGAGGTCGGGAGGTCGGGAGGTCGGTGAATCGGGAGGTCGGTGAATCGGGAGGTCGGGAAGTTGGTGAGTCGAGAGGTCGGGAGGTCGGGAGGTCGGTAAGTCGGGAGGTCGGGAGGTCAGTGAGTCGGGAGGTCGGTGAGTCGGGAGGTTGGTGAGTTGGGAGGTCGGGACGTCAGGAGGTCGACAGGTCGGGAGGTCGGTGTGTCGGGAGGTCAGGAGGTCGGAAGGTCAGGAGGTTGGTGGGTCGGGAGGTCGGGATGTGAATGAGTCGGGATGTCGGTGAGTCGGGAGGTCGGGAGGTCGGGAGGTCGGTGAGTCGGGAGGTCGGGAAGTCGGTGAGTCGGGAGGTCGGGAGGTCGGTGAGTCGGGAGGTCGGGAGGTCGTTGAGTCGGGAGGTTGGGAGGTCGGTGAGTCGGGAGGTCGGCGACTCGGGAGGTCGGCGAGTCGGGAGGTCGGTGAGTCGGGAAGTCGGTGATTCGGGAGGTCGGTGAGTCGGGATGTCGGTGGGTCGGCAGGTCGGTGAGTAGGGAGGTCAGGAGGTCGGTTGGTCGGGAGGTCGGTGAGTCAGAAGGTCAGGAGGTCGGTGGGTCGGGAGGTCGGGAGGACGGTGAGTCGGGAGGTGGGGAGGTCGGTTAGTCGGGAGGTCAGGAGGTCGGTGAGTCGGGAGGTCGGTGAGTCGGGAGGTCGGGAGATCGGTGAGTCGGGAGGTCGGCGAGTCGGGAGGTCGGTGATTCGGGAGGTCGGGAGGTCGGTCAGTCGGGACGTTAGTGAGTCGAGAGGTCGGGAAGTCGGTGAATCGGCAGGTCGGGAGGTCGGTGAGTCGGGAGGTCGGGAGGTTGGTGAGTCGGGAGGTCGGGAGGTCGGTGAGTCAGGAGGTCGGGAGGTTCGTGAGTCGGGAGGTCGGGAGATCGGTGAGTCAGGAGGTCGGTCAGTCGGGAGGTCGTTGATTCTGGAGTTCGGGAGGTCGGTGCTTCGGGAGGTCGGGAAGTCGGTGAGTCGGGAGGTCGGGAGGTCGGTGAGTCGGGAGGTCGGGAGGTCGGGAGGTCGGTGAATCGGGAGGTCGGTGAATCGGGAGGTCGGGAGGTTGGTGAGTCGAGAGGTCGGGAGGTCGGGAGGTCGGTAAGTCGGGAGGTCGGGAGGTCAGTGAGTCGGGAGGTCGGTGAGTCAGGAGGTCGGGAGGTAGGTGAGTCGGGAGGTCGGAAGGTCAGTGAGTCCGGAGGCTGGTGAGTTGGGAGGTCGGGATGTCGGTGAGTCGGGAGGTCGGGAGATCGGTGATTTGGGAGGTCTGTGAGTCGGTAGTTCGGTGAGTCGGGAGGTCAGGAGGTCAGGAGGTCGGTAGTTCGGTGAGTCGGGAGGTCAGGAGGTCGGTGGGTCGCGAGGTCGGAATGTCGGTGAGACTGGAGGTCGTTGACTCGAGTGGCGGGGAGGTCGGTTAGTCGGGAGGTCGGGAGGTCGGTGAGTCGGGAGGTCAGTAAGTCAGGAGGTCGGGAGGTCGGTGAGTCGGGATGTCGGTGAGTCGGGAGGTCGGGATATCGGTGAGTCGGGAAGTCGGGAGGTCGGTAAGTCATTGAGTCCGCAGGTCAGTGATTCGGGAGGTCGGTGAGTCGGTGAGTCGGGAGTTCGGTAGGTCGGTGAGTTGGTAGGTCGGTGAGTCGGGAGGTCGGTGAGTCGGGAGGTCGGTGAGTCGGGAGGTCGGTGAGTCGGGAGGTCGGGAGGTCGGTTAGTCGGGAGGTCGGGAGGTCGGTGAGTCGGGAAGTCGATGAGTTGGTAGGTCGGTGAGTCGGGAGGTCGGTGAGTCGGGAGGTCGGTGAGTTGGGAGGTCGGTGAGTCGGGAGGTCAGGAGGTCGGTTAGTCGGGAGGTCGGGAGGTCGGTGAGTTGGGAGGTCGGGAGTTCGGGAGGTCGGTGAGTCGGGAGTTCGGGAGGTCGGTAAGTCGGAGGTCAGGTGGTCGGGAGGTCGGTGAGTTGGGAGGTCGGTGAGTCAGGAGGTCGGGAGGTCAGTGAGTCGGGAGGTCGGGTGGTCGGGAGGTCGGTGAGTCGGGAGGTCGGTGAGTCGGGAGGTCGGGAGGTCGGTGAGTCGGGAGGTCGGTGAGTCGGGAGGTTGGTGAGTTGGGAGGTCGGTGAGTCAGGATGTCGGGAGGTCGGTGAGTCGGGAGGTCGGTGAGTCAGGATGTCGGGAGGTCGGTGAGTCGGGAGGTCGGGAGGTCGGTGAATCGGGAGGTCGGGAGGTCGGTGAGTCGGGAGGTCGGTGGGTCAGCAGGTCGGGAGGTTGGTGAATCGGGAGGTCGGGAGGTCGGGAGGTCGGTGGGTCGGCAGGTCGGTGTGTCGGGAGGTTGGTGAGTTGGGAGGTCGGGACGTCAGGAGGTCGACAGGTCGGGAGGTCGGTGTGTCGGGAGGTCAGGAGGTCGGAAGGTCAGGAGGTTGGTGGGTCGGGAGGTCGGGATGTGAATGAGTCGGGAGGTCGGTGAGTCGGGAGGTCGGTGAGTCGCGAGGTCGGGAGATCGATGAGTCGGGAGGTCGGCGAGTCAGGAGGTCGGTGAGTCGGGATGTCTGGAGGTCGGTGAGTCAGGGGGTCAGGAGGTCAGGAGGTCGGTGAGTCGGGAGGTCGGGATGTCGGTCAGTCGGGACGTCAGTGAGTCGGGAGGTCGGGAAGTCGGTGAGTCGGGAGGTCGGGAGGTCAGTGAGTCGGGAGGTCGGGAGGTCGTTGAGTCGGGAGGTTGGGAGGTCGGTGAGTCGGGAGGTCGGCGACTCGGGAGGTCGGCGAGTCGGGAGGTCGGTGAGTCGGGAGGTCGGGAGGTCGGTGAGTCGGGAGGTCGGTGAGTCGGGAGGTCGGGACGTCGGAAGGTCGACAGGTCGGGAGGTCGGTGAGTCGGGAGGTCAGGAGGTCGGTTGGTCGGGAGGTCGGTGAGTCAGAAGGTCAGGAGGTCGGTGGGTCGGGAGGTCGGGATGACGGTGAGTAGGGAGGACGGTGAGTCGGGAGGTGGGGAGGTCGGTTAGTCGGGAGGTCAGGAGGTCGGTGAGTCGGGAGATCAGTAAGTCGGGAGGTCGGGAGGTCGGTGAGTCGGGAGATCAGTAAGTCGGGAGGTCGGGAGGTCGGTGAGTCGGGAGGTCGGTGAGTCGGGAGGTCGGGAGATCGGTGAGTCGGGAGGTCGGTGAGTCGGGAGGTCGGTGATTCGGGAGGTCGGGAGGTCGGTCAGTCGGGACGTTAGTGAGTCGAGAGGTCGGGAAGTCGGTGAATCGGCAGGTCGGGAGGTCGGTGAGTCGGGAGGTCGGTGAGTCGGGAGGTCGGTGAGTCGGGAGGTCGGCGAGTCGGGAGGTCGGTGATTCGGGAGGTCGGGAGGTCGGTGAGTCGGGAGGTTCGTGAGTCGGGAGGTCGGTGAGTCGGGAGGTCGGCGAGTCGGGAGGTCGGTGATTCGGGAGGTCGGGAGGTCGGTCAGTCGGGACGTTAGTGAGTCGAGAGGTCGGGAAGTCGGTGAATCGGCAGGTCGGGAGGTCGGGAGGTCGGGAGGTCGGTGAATCGGGAGGTCGGTGAGTCAGGAGGTCGGGAGGTTCGTGAGTCGGGAGGTCGGGAGATCGGTGAGTCAGGAGGTCGGTCAGTCGGGAGGTCGTTGATTCTGGAGTTCGGGAGGTCGGTGCTTCGGGAGGTCGGGAAGTCGGTGAGTCGGGAGGTCGGGAGGTCGGTGAGTCGGGAGGTCGGGAGGTCGGGAGGTCGGTGAATCGGGAGGTCGGTGAATCGGGAGGTCGGGAAGTTGGTGAGTCGAGAGGTCGGGAGGTCGGGAGGTCGGTAAGTCGGGAGGTCGGGAGGTCAGTGAGTCGGGAGGTCGGTGAGTCGGGAGGTCGGGAGGTAGGTGAGTCGGGAGGTCGGGAGGTCAGTGAGTCCGGAGGCTGGTGAGTTGGGAGGTCGGGATGTCGGTGAGTCGGGAGGTCGGGAGATCGGTGATTTGGGAGGTCTGTGAGTCGGTAGTTCGGTGAGTCGGGAGGTCAGGAGGTCAGGAGGTCGGTAGTTCGGTGAGTCGGGAGGTCAGGAGGTCGGTGGGTCGCGAGGTTGGAATGTCGGTGAGACTGGAGGTCGTTGACTCGAGTGGCGGGGAGGTCGGTTAGTCGGGAGGTCGGGAGGTCGGTGAGTCGGGAGGTCAGTAAGTCAGGAGGTCGGGAGGTCGGTGAGTCGGGATGTCGGTGAGTCGGGAGGTCGGGATATCGGTGAGTCGGGAAGTCGGGAGGTCGGTAGGTCATTGAGTCCGCAGGTCAGTGATTCGGGAGGTCGGTAGGTCGGTGAGTCGGGAGGTCGGGAAGTCGATGAGTTGGTAGGTCGGTGAGTTGGGAGGTCGGTAGGTCGGTGAGTTGGGAGGTCGGTAGGTCGGTGAGTTGGGAGGTCGGGAGTTCGGGAGGTCGGTGAGTCTGGAGGTCGGCGAATCGGGAGGTCGGGAGGTCGGTGAGTCGGGAGTTCGGGAGGTCAGTAAGTCGGGAGGTCGGTGAGTCGGGAGTTCGGTGAGTCGGGAGGTCGGGAGGTCGGCGAGTCGGGAGTTCGGGAGGTCAGTAAGTCGGGAGGTCGGTGAGTCGGGAGGTCAGTGAGTCGGGAGGTCGGGAGGTCGGCGAGTCGGGAGTTCGGGAGGTCAGTAAGTCGGGAGGTCGGTGAGTCGGGAGTTCGGTGAGTCGGGAGGTCGGGAGGTCGGGAGGTCGGCGAGTCGGGAGTTCGGGAGGTCAGTAAGTCGGGAGGTCCGTGAGTCGGGAGGTCAGTGAGTCGGGAGGTCGGTGAGTCGGAGGTCGGTGAGTCGGGAGGTCAGTGAGTGGGGAGGTCGGGAGGTCGGTGAGTCGGGAGTTCGGTGAGTCGGGAGGTCGGGAGGTCGGCGAGTCGGGAGTTCGGGAGGTCAGTAAGTCGGGAGTTCGGTGAGTCGGGAGGTCGGTGAGTCGGGAGTTTGGGAGGTCAGTAAGTCGGGAGGTCGGTGAGTCGGGAGGTCAGTGAGTCGGGAGGTCGGTGAGTCGGGAGGTCGGTGAGTCGGGAGGTCGGGAGGTCGGCGAGTCGGGAGTTCGGGAGGTCAGTAAGTCGGGAGTTCGGTGAGTCGGGAGGTCGGTGAGTCGGGAGTTTGGGAGGTCAGTAAGTCGGGAGGTCGGTGAGTCGGGAGGTCGGTGAGTCGGGAGGTCGGTGAGTCGGGAGGTCGGGAGGTCGGCGAGTCGGGAGTTCGGGAGGTCAGTAAGTCGGGAGTTCGGTGAGTCGGGAGGTCGGTGAGTCGGGAGTTTGGGAGGTCAGTAAGTCGGGAGGTCGGTGAGTCGGGAGGTCGGTGAGTCGGGAGGTCAGTAAGTCGGGAGGTCCGTGAGTCCGGAGGTCGGTGAGTCGGGAGGTCGGTGAGTCGGGAGGTCGGTGAGTCGGGAGTTTGGGAGGTCAGTAAGTCGGGAGGTCGGTGAGTCGGGAGGTCGGTGAGTCGGGAGGTCAGTAAGTCGGGAGGTCGGCGAGTCGGGAGGTCGGTGAGTCGGGAGGTCGGTGAGTCGGGAGGTCGGTGAGTCGGGAGGTCAGTAAGTCGGGAGGTCGGTGAGTCGGGAGGTCAGTAAGTCGGGAGGTCCGTGAGTCGGGAGGTCGGCGAGTCCGGAGGTCAGTAAGTCGGGAGGTCAGTAAGTCGGGAGGTCGGTGAGTCGGGAGGTCAGTAAGTCGGGAGGTCGGCGAGTCGGGAGATCGGTGAATCAGGAGATCGGGAGGTCAGTAAGTCGGGAGGTCGGTGAGTCGGGAGTTCGGTGAGTCGGGAGGTCGGGAGGTCGGTAAGTCGGGAGGTCGGCGAGTCGGGAGTTCGGGAGGTCAGGAGGTCAGGATGTCGGCGAGTCGGGAGTTCGGGTGGTCAGTAAGTCGGGAGGTCCGTGAGTCGGGAGGTCGGTGAGTCGGGACGTCGGGAGGTCGGTGAGTCGGAGGTCGGTGAGTCGGGAGGTCAGTGAGTGGGGAGGTCGGGAGGTCGGAGGTCGGTGAGTCGGGAGGTCGGGAGGTCGACGAGTCGGGAGTTCGGGAGGTCAGTAAGTCGGGAGGTCCGTGAGTCGGGAGGTCGGTGAGTCGGGAGGTCCGTGAGTCGGGAAGTCGGTGAGTCGGGAGGTCGGGAGGTCGGCGAGCCGAGAGGTCGGGAGGTCGGTGAGTTGGGAGGTCGGTGAGTCGGGAGGTTGGTGAGTTGGGAGGTCGGGAGGTCGGTGAGTCAGGAGGTCGGGAGGTCGGGAGGTCGGTGAGTTCGGGAGGTCGGTGAATCGGGAGGTCGGGAGGTCGGTGAGTCGGGAAGTCAGGAGCTTGGTGAGTTGGGAGGTCAGGAGGTCGGTGAGTCGGGAGGTCGGGAGGTCGGGAGGTCGGTGAGTTCGGGAGGTCGGTGAATCGGGAGGTCGGGAGGTCGGTGAGTCGGAGGTCGGGTGGTCGGGAGGTCGGTGAGTCGGGAGGTCGGTGAGTCTGGAGGTCGGGAGGTCAGTGATTCGGGTGGTCGGGTGGTCGGGAGGTCGGTGAGTCAGGAGGTCGGGAGGTCAGTGAGTCGGGAGGTCGGGTGGTCGGGAGGTCGGTGAGTCGGGAGGTCGGTGAGTCGGGAGGTCGGGAGGTCGGTGAGTCGGGAGGTCGGTGAGTCGGGAGGTTGGTGAGTTGGGAGGTCGGGAGGTCGGTGAGTCAGGATGTCGGGAGGTCGGTGAGTCGGGAGGTCGGGAGGTTGGTGAATCGGGAGGTCGGGAGGTTGGTGAATCGGGAGGTCGGGAGGTCGGTGAGTCGGGAGGTCGGTGGGTCGGCAGTTCGGTGTGTCGGGAGGTTGGTGAGTTGGGAGGTCGGGACGTCAGGAGGTCGACAGGTCGGGAGGTCGGTGTGTCGGGAGGTCAGGAGGTCGGAAGGTCAGGAGGTTGGTGGGTCGGGAGGTCGGGATGTGAATGAGTCGGGAGGTCGGTGAGTCGGGAGGTCGGTGAGTCGGGATGTCGGGAGATCGATGAGTCGGGAGGTCGGCGAGTCAGGAGGTCGGTGAGTCGGGATGTCTGGAGGTTGGTGAGTCAGGAGGTCGGGAGGTCGGGAGGTCGGTGAGTCGGGAGGTCGGGATGTCGGTGAGTCGGGAGGTCGGGAGGTCGGTGAGTCGGGAGGTCGGGAGGTCGTTGAGTCGGGAGGTTGGGAGGTCGGTGAGTCGGGAGGTCGGCGAGTCGGGAGGTCGGCGAGTCGGGAGGTCGGTGAGTCGGGAGGTCGGGAGGTCGGGAGGTTGGTGGGTCGGGAGGTTAGTGATTCGGGAGGTCGGGAGGTCGGTCAGTCGGGACGTCAGTGAGTCGGGAGGTCGGCAGGTCGGGAGGTCAGTGAGTCGGGAGGTCGGGAGGTCGGTGAGTCGGGAGGTCGGGAGGTCGTGAGTTGGGAGGTCGGTGAGTCGGGAAGTCGGTGAATTCGGGAGGTCGGTGAGTCGGGAGGTCGGGAGGTCGGTGATTCGGGAGTTCGGGAGTTCTGGAGGTCGGTCAGTCTGGAGGTTGGTAGGTCGGTGAGTCGGGAGGTCGGGAGGTCGGTGAGTCGGGAGGTCGGTAGGTCGGTGAGTCGGGAGGTCGGCAGGTCGGTGAGTCGGGAGGTCGGTGAGTGGGGAGGTCGGTGAGTCGGGAGGCCGGCAGGTCGGGACGTCGGGAGGTTGTTGGGTCGGGAGGTCGGTGAGTCGGGAGGTCGGGAGGTCGGTCAGTCGGGACGTCAGTGAGTCGGGAGGTCGGGAAGTCGGTGAGCCGGCAGGTCGGGAGATCGGTGAGTCGGGAGGTCGGGAGGTTGATGAATCGGGAGGTCGGGAGGTCGATGAGTTGGGTGGTCGGGAGGTCGGTGAGTTGGGAGGTCGGTGAGTCAGGAGGTCGGGAGGTCAGTGAGTCGGGAGGTCGGGTCGTCGGGAGGTCGGTGAGTCGGGAGGTCGGTGAGTCGGGAGGTCGGGAGGTCGGTGAGTCGGGAGGTCGGTGAGTCGGGAGGTTGGTGAGTTGGGAGGTTGGGAGGTCGGTGAATCGGGAGGTCGGGAGGTCGGTGAGTCGGGAGGTCGGTGGGTCGGCAGGTCGGGAGGTTGGTGAATCGGGAGGTCGGGAGGTCGGGAGGTCGGTGGGTCGGCAGGTCGGTGTGTCGGGAGGTTGGTGAGTTGGGAGGTCGGGACGTCAGGAGGTCGACAGGTCGGGAGGTCGGTGTGTCGGGAGGTCAGGAGGTCGGAAGGTCAGGAGGTTGGTGGGTCGGGAGGTCGGGATGTGAATGAGTCGGGAGGTCGGTGAGTCGGGAGGTCGGTGAGTCGCGAGGTCGGGAGATCGATGAGTCGGGAGGTCGGCGAGTCAGGAGGTCGGTGAGTCGGGATGTCTGGAGGTCGGTGAGTCAGGGGGTCGGGAGGTCAGGAGGTCGGTGAGTCGGGAGGTCGGGATGTCGGTCAGTCGGGACGTCAGTGAGTCGGGAGGTCGGGAAGTCGGTGAGTCGGGAGGTCGGGAGGTCAGTGAGTCGGGAGGTCGGGAGGTCGTTGAGTCGGGAGGTTGGGAGGTCGGTGAGTCGGGAGGTCGGCGACTCGGGAGGTCGGCGAGTCGGGAGGTCGGTGAGTCGGGAGGTCGGGAGGTCGGTGAGTCGGGAGGTCGGTGAGTCGGGAGGTCGGGACGTCGGAAGGTCGACAGGTCGGGAGGTCGGTGAGTCGGGAGGTCAGGAGGTCGGTTGGTCGGGAGGTCGGTGAGTCAGAAGGTCAGGAGGTCGGTGGGTCGGGAGGTCGGGATGACGGTGAGTAGGGAGGACGGTGAGTCGGGAGGTGGGGAGGTCGGTTAGTCGGGAGGTCAGGAGGTCGGTGAGTCGGGAGATCAGTAAGTCGGGAGGTCGGGAGGTCGGTGAGTCGGGAGATCAGTAAGTCGGGAGGTCGGGAGGTCGGTGAGTCGGGAGGTCGGGAGGTCGGTGAGTCGGGAGGTCGGTGAGTCGGGAGGTCGGGAGATCGGTGAGTCGGGAGGTCGGTGAGTCGGGAGGTCGGTGATTCGGGAGGTCGGGAGGTCGGTCAGTCGGGACGTTAGTGAGTCGAGAGGTCGGGAAGTCGGTGAATCGGCAGGTCGGGAGGTCGGTGAGTCGGGAGGTCGGTGAGTCGGGAGGTCGGTGAGTCGGGAGGTCGGCGAGTCGGGAGGTCGGTGAGTCGGGAGGTCGGGAGGTCGGTGAGTCAGGAGGTTCGTGAGTCGGGAGGTCGGTGAGTCGGGAGGTCGGCGAGTCGGGAGGTCGGTGATTCGGGAGGTCGGGAGGTCGGTCAGTCGGGACGTTAGTGAGTCGAGAGGTCGGGAAGTCGGTGAATCGGCAGGTCGGGAGGTCGGGAGGTCGGGAGGTCAGTGAGTCGGGAGGTCGGTGAGTCAGGAGGTCGGGAGGTTCGTGAGTCGGGAGGTCGGGAGATCGGTGAGTCAGGAGGTCGGTCAGTCGGGAGGTCGTTGATTCTGGAGTTCGGGAGGTCGGTGCTTCGGGAGGTCGGGAAGTCGGTGAGTCGGGAGGTCGGGAGGTCGGTGAGTCGGGAGGTCGGGAGGTCGGGAGGTCGGAGAATCGGGAGGTCGGTGAATCGGGAGGTCGGGAAGTTGGTGAGTCGAGAGGTCGGGAGGTCGGGAGGTCGGTAAGTCGGGAGGTCGGGAGGTCAGTGAGTCGGGAGGTCGGTGAGTCGGGAGGTCGGGAGGTAGGTGAGTCGGGAGGTCGGGAGGTCAGTGAGTCCGGAGGCTGGTGAGTTGGGAGGTCGGGATGTCGGTGAGTCGGGAGGTCGGGAGATCGGTGATTTGGGAGGTCTGTGAGTCGGTAGTTCGGTGAGTCGGGAGGTCAGGAGGTCAGGAGGTCGGTAGTTCGGTGAGTCGGGAGGTCAGGAGGTCGGTGGGTCGCGAGGTCGGAATGTCGGTGAGACTGGAGGTCGTTGACTCGAGTGGCGGGGAGGTCGGTTAGTCGGGAGGTCGGGAGGTCGGTGAGTCGGGAGGTCAGTAAGTCAGGAGGTCGGGAGGTCGGTGAGTCGGGATGTCGGTGAGTCGGGAGGTCGGGATATCGGTGAGTCGGGAAGTCGGGAGGTCGGTAGGTCATTGAGTCCGCAGGTCAGTGATTCGGGAGGTCGGTAGGTCGGTGAGTCGGGAGTTCGGGAAGTCGATGAGTTGGTAGGTCGGTGAGTTGGGAGGTCGGTAGGTCGGTGAGTTGGGAGGTCGGGAGTTCGGGAGGTCGGTGAGTCGGGAGGTCGGGAGGTCGGTGAGTCGGGAAGTCAGGAGGTCGGTGAGTCGGGAGGTCGGGAGGTCGGCGAGTCGGGAGTTCGGGAGGTCAGTAAGTCGGGAGGTCGGTGAGTCGGGAGGTCGGTGAGTCGGGAGTTCGGTGAGTCGGGAGGTCGGGAGGTCGGCGAGTCGGGAGTTCGGGAGGTCAGTAAGTCGGGAGGTCCGTGAGTCGGGAGGTCAGTGAGTCGGGACGTCGGGAGGTCGGTGAGTCGGAGGTCGGTGAGTCGGGAGGTCAGTGAGTGGGGAGGTCGGGAGGTCGGTGAGTCGGGAGTTCGGTGAGTCGGGAGGTCGGTGAGTCGGGAGGTCGGGAGGTCGGCGAGTCGGGAGTTCGGGAGGTCAGTAAGTCGGGAGGTCGGCGAGTCGGGAGTTTGGGAGGTCAGTAAGTCGGGAGGTCGGTGAGTCGGGAGGTCGGTGAGTCGGGAGGTCAGTAAGTCGGGAGTTCGGTGAGTCGGGAGGTCGGTGAGTCGGGAGGTCAGTAAGTCGGGAGTTCGGTGAGTCGGGAGGTCGGTGAGTCGGGAGGTCGGCGAGTCGGGAGTTCGGGAGGTCAGTAAGTCGGGAGGTCCGTGAGTCGGGAGGTCAGTGAGTCGGGACGTCGGGAGGTCGGTGAGTCGGAGGTCGGTGAGTCGGGAGGTCAGTGAGTGGGGAGGTCGGGAGGTCGGTGAGTCGGGAGTTCGGTGAGTCGGGAGGTCGGTGAGTCGGGAGGTCGGGAGGTCGGCGAGTCGGGAGTTCGGGAGGTCAGTAAGTCGGGAGGTCGGCGAGTCGGGAGTTTGGGAGGTCAGTAAGTCGGGAGGTCGGTGAGTCGGGAGGTCGGTGAGTCGGGAGGTCAGTAAGTCGGGAGTTCGGTGAGTCGGGAGTTTGGGAGGTCAGTAAGTCGGGAGGTCGGTGAGTCGGGAGGTCAGTAAGTCGGGAGGTCGGTGAGTCGGGAGGTCGGTGAGTCCGGAGGTCAGTAAGTCGGGAGGTCAGTAAGTCGGGAGGTCGGTGAGTCGGGAGGTCAGTAAGTCGGGAGTTCGGTGAGTCGGGAGGTCCGTGAGTCGGGAGGTCGGCGAGTCGGGAGTTCGGGAGGTCAGTAAGTCGGGAGGTCGGTGAGTCGGGAGGTCAGTAAGTCGGGAGGTCAGTAAGTCGGGAGGTCGGCGAGTCGGGAGGTCGGTGAATCAGGAGATCGGGAGGTCAGTAAGTCGGGAGGTCGGTGAGTCGGGAGTTCGGTGAGTCGGGAGGTCGGGAGGTCGGTAAGTCGGGAGGTCGGCGAGTCGGGAGTTCGGGAGGTCAGGAGGTCAGGATGTCGGCGAGTCGGGAGTTCGGGTGGTCAGTAAGTCGGGAGGTCCGTGAGTCGGGAGGTCGGTGAGTCGGGACGTCGGGAGGTCGGTGAGTCGGAGGTCGGTGAGTCGGGAGGTCAGTGAGTGGGGAGGTCGGGAGGTCGGTGAGTCGGAGGTCGGTGAGTCGGGAGGTCGGGAGGTCGACGAGTCGGGAGTTCGGGAGGTCAGTAAGTCGGGAGGTCCGTGAGTCGGGAGGTCGGTGAGTCGGGAGGTCCGTGAGTCGGGAAGTCGGTGAGTCGGGAGGTCGGGAGGTCGGCGAGCCGAGAGGTCGGGAGGTCGGTGAGTTGGGAGGTCGGTGAGTCGGGAGGTTGGTGAGTTGGGAGGTCGGGAGGTCGGTGAGTCAGGAGGTCGGGAGGTCGGGAGGTCGGTGAGTTCGGGAGGTCGGTGAATCGGGAGGTCGGGAGGTCGGTGAGTCGGGAAGTCAGGAGCTTGGTGAGTTGGGAGGTCAGGAGGTCGGTGAGTCGGGAGGTCGGGAGGTCGGGAGGTCGGTGAGTTCGGGAGGTCGGTGAATCGGGAGGTCGGGAGGTCGGTGAGTCGGAGGTCGGGTGGTCGGGAGGTCGGTGAGTCGGGAGGTCGGTGAGTCGGGAGGTCGGGAGGTCAGTGATTCGGGTGGTCGGGTGGTCGGGAGGTCGGTGAGTCAGGAGGTCGGGAGGTCAGTGAGTCGGGAGGTCGGGTGGTCGGGAGGTCGGTGAGTCGGGAGGTCGGTGAGTCGGGAGGTCGGGAGGTCGGTGAGTCGGGAGGTCGGTGAGTCGGGAGGTTGGTGAGTTGGGAGGTCGGGAGGTTGGTGAATCGGGAGGTCGGGAGGTCGGTGAGTCGGGAGGTCGGTGGGTCGGCAGTTCGGTGTGTCGGGAGGTTGGTGAGTTGGGAGGTCGGGACGTCAGGAGGTCGACAGGTCGGGAGGTCGGTGTGTCGGGAGGTCAGGAGGTCGGAAGGTCAGGAGGTTGGTGGGTCGGGAGGTCGGGATGTGAATGAGTCGGGAGGTCGGTGAGTCGGGAGGTCGGTGAGTCGGGATGTCGGGAGATCGATGAGTCGGGAGGTCGGCGAGTCAGGAGGTCGGTGAGTCGGGAGGTCGGGATGTCGGTGAGTCGGGAGGTCGGGAGGTCGGTGAGTCGGGAGGTCGGGAGGTCGTTGAGTCGGGAGGTTGGGAGGTCGGTGAGTCGGGAGGTCGGCGAGTCGGGAGGTCGGCGAGTCGGGAGGTCGGTGAGTCGGGAGGTCGGGAGGTCGGGAGGTTGGTGGGTCGGGAGGTTAGTGATTCGGGAGGTCGGGAGGTCGGTCAGTCGGGACGTCAGTGAGTCGGGAGGTCGGCAGGTCGGGAGGTCAGTGAGTCGGGAGGTCGGGAGGTCGGTGAGTCGGGAGGTCGGGAGGTCGTGAGTTGGGAGGTCGGTGAGTCGGGAAGTCGGTGAATTCGGGAGGTCGGTGAGTCGGGAGGTCGGGAGGTCGGTGATTCGGGAGTTCGGGAGTTCTGGAGGTCGGTCAGTCTGGAGGTTGGTAGGTCGGTGAGTCGGGAGGTCGGGAGGTCGGTGAGTCGGGAGGTCGGTAGGTCGGTGAGTCGGGAGGTCGGCAGGTCGGTGAGTCGGGAGGTCGGTGAGTGGGGAGGTCGGTGAGTCGGGAGGCCGGCAGGTCGGGACGTCGGGAGGTTGTTGGGTCGGGAGGTCGGTGAGTCGGGAGGTCGGGAGGTCGGTCAGTCGGGACGTCAGTGAGTCGGGAGGTCGGGAAGTCGGTGAGCCGGCAGGTCGGGAGATCGGTGAGTCTGGAGGTCGGGAGGTTGATGAATCGGGAGGTCGAGAGGTCGATGAGTTGGGAGGTCGGGAGGTCGATGAGTTGGGAGGTCGGTGAGTCGGGAGGTCGGGAGGTCGGGAGGTCGGGAGGTCGGGAGGTCGGTGAGTCGGGAGTTCGGTGAGTCGGGAGGTCGGGAGGTCGGCGAGTCGGGAGTTCGGGAGGTCAGTAAGTCGGGAGGTCGGCGAGTCGGGAGTTCGGGAGGTCAGGAGGTCAGGATGTCGGTGAGTCGGGAGTTCGGGAAGTCAGTAAGTCGGGAGGTCCGTGAGTCGGGAGGTCGGTGAGTCGGGACGTCGGGAGGTCGGTGAGTCGGGAGGTCGGGAGGTCGGGAGGTCGGTGAGTTCGGGAGGTCGGTGAATCGGGAGGTCGGGAGGTCGGTGAGTCGGAGGTCGGGTGGTCGGGAGGTCGGTGAGTCGGGAGGTCGGTGAGTCTGGAGGTCGGGAGGTCAGTGATTCGGGTGGTCGGGTGGTCGGGAGGTCGGTGAGTCAGGAGGTCGGGAGGTCAGTGAGTCGGGAGGTCGGGTGGTCGGGAGGTCGGTGAGTCGGGAGGTCGGTGAGTCGGGAGGTCGGGAGGTCGGTGAGTCGGGAGGTCGGTGAGTCGGGAGGTTGGTGAGTTGGGAGGTCGGGAGGTCGGTGAGTCAGGATGTCGGGAGGTCGGTGAGTCGGGAGGTCGGGAGGTTGGTGAATCGGGAGGTCGGGAGGTTGGTGAATCGGGAGGTCGGGAGGTCGGTGAGTCGGGAGGTCGGTGGGTCGGCAGTTCGGTGTGTCGGGAGGTTGGTGAGTTGGGAGGTCGGGACGTCAGGAGGTCGACAGGTCGGGAGGTCGGTGTGTCGGGAGGTCAGGAGGTCGGAAGGTCAGGAGGTTGGTGGGTCGGGAGGTCGGGATGTGAATGAGTCGGGAGGTCGGTGAGTCGGGAGGTCGGTGAGTCGGGATGTCGGGAGATCGATGAGTCGGGAGGTCGGCGAGTCAGGAGGTCGGTGAGTCGGGATGTCTGGAGGTTGGTGAGTCAGGAGGTCGGGAGGTCGGGAGGTCGGTGAGTCGGGAGGTCGGGATGTCGGTGAGTCGGGAGGTCGGGAGGTCGGTGAGTCGGGAGGTCGGGAGGTCGTTGAGTCGGGAGGTTGGGAGGTCGGTGAGTCGGGAGGTCGGCGAGTCGGGAGGTCGGCGAGTCGGGAGGTCGGTGAGTCGGGAGGTCGGGAGGTCGGGAGGTTGGTGGGTCGGGAGGTTAGTGATTCGGGAGGTCGGGAGGTCGGTCAGTCGGGACGTCAGTGAGTCGGGAGGTCGGCAGGTCGGGAGGTCAGTGAGTCGGGAGGTCGGGAGGTCGGTGAGTCGGGAGGTCGGGAGGTCGTGAGTTGGGAGGTCGGTGAGTCGGGAAGTCGGTGAATTCGGGAGGTCGGTGAGTCGGGAGGTCGGGAGGTCGGTGATTCGGGAGTTCGGGAGTTCTGGAGGTCGGTCAGTCTGGAGGTTGGTAGGTCGGTGAGTCGGGAGGTCGGGAGGTCGGTGAGTCGGGAGGTCGGTAGGTCGGTGAGTCGGGAGGTCGGCAGGTCGGTGAGTCGGGAGGTCGGTGAGTGGGGAGGTCGGTGAGTCGGGAGGTCGGTGAGTCGGGAGGCCGGCAGGTCGGGACGTCGGGAGGTTGTTGGGTCGGGAGGTCGGTGAGTCGGGAGGTCGGGAGGTCGGTCAGTCGGGACGTCAGTGAGTCGGGAGGTCGGGAAGTCGGTGAGCCGGCAGGTCGGGAGATCGGTGAGTCGGGAGGTCGGGAGGTTGATGAATCGGGAGGTCGGGAGGTCGATGAGTTGGGAGGTCGGGAGGTCGATGAGTTGGGAGGTCGGTGAGTCGGGAAGTCAGGAGGTCGGTGAGTCGGGAGGTCGAGAGGTCGGGAGGTCGGGAGGTCGGTGAGTCGGGAGTTCGGTGAGTCGGGAGGTCGGGAGGTCGGCGAGTCGGGAGTTCGGGAGGTCAGTAAGTCGGGAGGTCGGCGAGTCGGGAGTTCGGGAGGTCAGGAGGTCAGGATGTCGGTGAGTCGGGAGTTCGGGAAGTCAGTAAGTCGGGAGGTCCGTGAGTCGGGAGGTCGGTGAGTCGGGACGTCGGGAGGTCGGTGAGTCGGAGGTCGGTGAGTCGTGAGTTCGGTGAGTCGGGAGGTCAAGAGGTCGGTGAGTTCGCTGAGTCGGGAGGTCGGGAGGGCGGTGAGTTGGGAGGTCGGGAGGTCGGTGACTCGGGAGGTCTGTGAATCGAGATGTCGGTGAGT
The DNA here is from genome assembly GCF_044704955.1 of Pristiophorus japonicus. NCBI lineage: Eukaryota > Metazoa > Chordata > Chondrichthyes > Pristiophoridae > Pristiophorus > Pristiophorus japonicus. Next base: position 105,636,797 of record NC_091991.1, on the reverse strand, counting down.
CGAGAGGTCGCGAGGTCGGTGAGTCGGGAGGTCTGGAGGTCGGGAGGTCGGTGAGTCGGGAGGTCGGGAGGTCGGTGAGTCGGGAGGTCGGGAGGTCGGCGAGCCGGGAGGTCGGGAGGTCGGTGAGTCGGGAGGTCGGTGAGTCGGGAGGTTGGTGAGTTGGGAGGTCGGGAGGTCGGTGAGTCAGGAGGTCGGGTGGTCGGGAGGTCGGTGAGTTCGGGAGGTCAGGAGCTTGGTGAGTCGGGAGGTCGGGTGGTCGGGAGGTCGGTGAGTTGGGAGGTCAGGAGGTCGGTGAGTCGGGAGGTCGGGTGGTCGGGAGGTCGGTGAGTTCGGGAGGTCGGTGAATCGGGAGGTCGGGAGGTCGGTGAGTCGGAGGTCGGGTGGTCGGGAGGTCGGTGAGTCGGGAGGTCGGTGAGTCGGGAGGTCGGGAGGTGAGTGAGTCGGGAGGTCGGGTGGTCGGGAGGTCGGTGAGTCGGGAGGTCGGGAGGTCAGTGAGTCGGGTGGTCGGGTGGTCGGGAGGTCGGTGAGTCGGGAGGTCGGTGAGTCGGGAGGTCGGGAGGTCGGTGAGTCGGGAGGTCGGTGAGTCGGCAGGTTGGTGAGTTGGGAGGTCGGGAGGTCGGTGAGTCAGGATGTTGGGAGGTCGGTGAGTCGGGAGGTCAGTGAGTCGGGAGGTCGGGTGGTCGGTGAGTCGGGAGGTCGGTGAGTCGGGAGGTCGGTGAGTTGGGAGGTCGGGAGGTCGGTGAGTCAGGATGTCGGGAGGTCGGTGAGTCGGGAGGTCAGTGAGTCGGGAGGTCGGTGAGTCGGGAGGTCGGGTGGTCGGGAGGTCGGTGAGTTGGGAGGTCGGGAGGTCGGTGAGTCAGGATGTCGGGAGGTCGGTGAGTCGGGAGGTCAGTGAGTCGGGAGGTCGGGAGGTCGGTGAGTCGGGAGGATGGTGAGTTGGGAGGTTGGTGAGTTGGGATGTCGGGAGGTCGGTCAGTCGGGAGGTCGGGAGGTCGGTGAGTCGGGCGGTCGGTGAGTCGGGAGGTCGGTGAGTCGGGAGGTCGGTGAGTCGGGAGGTCGGGAGGTTGGTGAATCGGGAGGTTGGGAGGTTGGTGAATCGGGAGGTCGGGAGGTCGGTGAGTCGGGAGGTCGGTGGGTCGGCAGTTCGGTGTGTCGGGAGGTTGGTGAGTTGGGAGGTCGGGACGTCAGGAGGTCGACAGGTCGGGAGGTCGGTGTGTCGGGAGGTCAGGAGGTCGGAAGGTCAGGAGGTTGGTGGGTCGGGAGGTCGGGATGTGAATGAGTCGGGAGGTCGGTGAGTCGGGAGGTCGGTGAGTCGGGATGTCGGGAGATCGATGAGTCGGGAGGTCGGCGAGTCAGGAGGTCGGTGAGTCGGGATGTCTGGAGGTTGGTGAGTCAGGAGGTCGGGAGGTCGGGAGGTCGGTGAGTCGGGAGGTCGGGATGTCGGTGAGTCGGGAGGTCGGGAGGTCGGTGAGTCGGGAGGTCGGGAGGTCGTTGAGTCGGGAGGTTGGGAGGTCGGTGAGTCGGGAGGTCGGCGAGTCGGGAGGTCGGCGAGTCGGGAGGTCGGTGAGTCGGGAGGTCGTTGAGTCGGGAGGTTGGGAGGTCTGTGAGTCGGGAGGTCGGCGAGTCGGGAGGTCGGCGAGTCGGGAGGTCGGTGAGTCGGGAGGTCGGGAGGTCGGGAGGTTGGTGGGTCGGGAGGTTAGTGATTCGGGAGGTCGGGAGGTCGGTCAGTCGGGACGTCAGTGAGTCGGGAGGTCGGCAGGTCGGGAGGTCAGTGAGTCGGGAGGTCGGGAGGTCGGTGAGTCGGGAGGTCGGGAGGTCGTGAGTTGGGAGGTCGGTGAGTCGGGAAGTCGGTGAATTCGGGAGGTCGGTGAGTCGGGAGGTCGGGAGGTCGGTGATTCGGGAGTTCGGGAGTTCTGGAGGTCGGTCAGTCTGGAGGTTGGTAGGTCGGTGAGTCGGGAGGTCGGGAGGTCGGTGAGTCGGGAGGTCGGTAGGTCGGTGAGTCGGGAGGTCGGCAGGTCGGTGAGTCGGGAGGTCGGTGAGTCGGGAGGTCGGTGAGTCGGGAGGCCGGCAGGTCGGGACGTCGGGAGGTTGTTGGGTCGGGAGGTCGGTGAGTCGGGAGGTCGGGAGGTCGGTCAGTCGGGACGTCAGTGAGTCGGGAGGTCGGGAAGTCGGTGAGCCGGCAGGTCGGGAGATCGGTGAGTCGGGAGGTCGGGAGGTTGATGAATCGGGAGGTCGGGAGGTCGATGAGTTGGGAGGTCGGGAGGTCGATGAGTTGGGAGGTCGGTGAGTCGGGAAGTCAGGAGGTCGGTGAGTCGGGAGGTCGGGAGGTCGGGAGTTCGGGAGGTCGGGAGGTCGGTGAGTCGGGAGTTCGGTGAGTCGGGAGGTCGGGAGGTCGGCGAGTCGGGAGTTCGGGAGGTCAGTAAGTCGGGAGGTCGGCGAGTCGGGAGTTCGGGAGGTCAGGAGGTCAGGATGTCGGTGAGTCGGGAGTTCGGGAAGTCAGTAAGTCGGGAGGTCCGTGAGTCGGGAGGTCGGTGAGTCGGGACGTCGGGAGGTCGGTGAGTCGGAGGTCGGTGAGTCGTGAGTTCGGTGAGTCGGGAGGTCAAGAGGTCGGTGAGTTCGCTGAGTCGGGAGGTCGGGAGGGCGGTGAGTTGGGAGGTCGGGAGGTCGGTGACTCGGGAGGTCTGTGAATCGAGATGTCGGTGAGTCGAGAGGTCGCGAGGTCGGTGAGTCGGGAGGTCTGGAGGTCGGGAGGTCGGTGAGTCGGGAGGTCGGGAGGTCGGTGAGTCGGGAGGTCGGGAGGTCGGCGAGCCGGGAGGTCGGGAGGTCGGTGAGTCGGGAGGTCGGTGAGTCGGGAGGTTGGTGAGTTGGGAGGTCGGGAGGTCGGTGAGTCAGGAGGTCGGGTGGTCGGGAGGTCGGTGAGTTCGGGAGGTCAGGAGCTTGGTGAGTCGGGAGGTCGGGTGGTCGGGAGGTCGGTGAGTTGGGAGGTCAGGAGGTCGGTGAGTCGGGAGGTCGGGTGGTCGGGAGGTCGGTGAGTTCGGGAGGTCGGTGAATCGGGAGGTCGGGAGGTCGGTGAGTCGGAGGTCGGGTGGTCGGGAGGTCGGTGAGTCGGGAGGTCGGTGAGTCGGGAGGTCGGGAGGTGAGTGAGTCGGGAGGTCGGGTGGTCGGGAGGTCGGTGAGTCGGGAGGTCGGGAGGTCAGTGAGTCGGGTGGTCGGGTGGTCGGGAGGTCGGTGAGTCGGGAGGTCGGTGAGTCGGGAGGTCGGGAGGTCGGTGAGTCGGGAGGTCGGTGAGTCGGCAGGTTGGTGAGTTGGGAGGTCGGGAGGTCGGTGAGTCAGGATGTTGGGAGGTCGGTGAGTTGGGAGGTCAGTGAGTCGGGAGGTCGGGTGGTCGGTGAGTCGGGAGGTCGGTGAGTCGGGAGGTCGGTGAGTTGGGAGGTCGGGAGGTCGGTGAGTCAGGATGTCGGGAGGTCGGTGAGTCGGGAGGTCAGTGAGTCGGGAGGTCGGTGAGTCGGGAGGTCGGGTGGTCGGGAGGTCGGTGAGTTGGGAGGTCGGGAGGTCGGTGAGTCAGGATGTCGGGAGGTCGGTGAGTCGGGAGGTCAGTGAGTCGGGAGGTCGGGAGGTCGGTGAGTCGGGAGGATGGTGAGTTGGGAGGTTGGTGAGTTGGGATGTCGGGAGGTCGGTCAGTCGGGAGGTCGGGAGGTCGGTGAGTCGGGCGGTCGGTGAGTCGGGAGGTCGGTGAGTCGGGAGGTCGGTGAGTCGGGAGGTCGGTGGGTCGGCAGGTCGGTGTGCCGGGAGGTTGGTGAGTTGGGAGGTCGGGACGTCAGGAGGTCGACAGGTCGGGAGGTCGGTGTGTCGGGAGGTCAGGAGGTCGGAAGATCAGGAGGTCGGTGGGTCGGGAGGACGGGATGTGAATGTGTCGGGAGGTCGGTGAGTCGGGAGGTCGGGAGATCGGTGAGTCGGGAGGTCGGCGAGTCAGGAGGTCGGGAGGTCGGTGAGTCGGGATGTCTGGAGGTCGGTGAGTCAGGAGGTCGGGAGGTCGGTCAGTCGGGACGTCAGTGAGTCGGGAGGTCGGGAGATCGGTGAGTCGGGAGGTCGGCGAGTCAGGAGGTCGGGAGGTCGGTGAGTCGGGATGTCTGGAGGTCGGTGAGTCGGGAGGTTGGGAGGTCGGTGAGTCGGGAGGTCGGCGAGTCGGGAGGTCGGGAGGTCGGTGAGTCGGGAGGTCGGGAGGTCGGGAGGTCGTTGAGTCGGGAGGTTGGGAGGTCGGTGAGTCGGGAGGTCGGCGAGTCGGGAGGTCGGGAGGTCGGTCAGTCGGGACGTCAGTGAGTCGGGAGGTCGGGAAGTCGGTGAGTCGGGAGGTCGGGAGGTCGGGAGGTCGTTGAGTCGGGAGGTTGGGAGGTCGGTGAGTCGGGAGGTCGGCGAGTCGGGAGGTCGGCGAGTCGGGAGGTCGGTGAGTCGGGAGGTCGGGAGGTCGGTGAGTCGGGAGGTCGGGAGGTCGGGAGGTTGGTGGGTCGGGAGGTTAGTGATTCGGGAGGTCGGGAGGTCGGTGAGTCAGGAGGTCGGGAGGTCGGTGAGTCGGGAGGTCGGGAGGTCGGGAGGTTGGTGGGTCGGGAGGTTAGTGATTCGGGAGGTCGGGAGGTCGGTCAGTCGGGACGTCAGTGAGTCGGGAGGTCGGCAGGTCGGGAGGTCAGTGAGTCGGGAGGTCGGGAGTTTGGTGAGTCGGGAGGTCGGGAGGTCGTGAGTTGGGAAGTCGGTGAGTCGGGAAGTCGGTGTGTTCGGGAGGTCGGTGAGTCGGGAGGTCGGGAGGTCGGTGATTCGGGAATTCGGGAGGTCGGGAGGTCGGTCAGTCTGGAGGTTGGTAGGTCGGCGAGTCGGGAGGTCGGCGAGTCGGGAGGTCGGGATGTCGGTGATTCGGGAGGTCGGTGAGTCAGGATGTCGGGAGGTCGGTGAGTCGGGAGGTCGGGAGGTCGGTGAGTCGGGAGGTCGGGATGTCGGTGATTCGGGAGGTCGGTGAGTCAGGATGTCGGGAGGTCGGTGAGTCGGGAGGTCGGGAGGTCGGTGAATCGGGAGGTCGGTGAGTCGGGAGGTCGGTGGGTCGGCAGGTCGGTGTGTCGGGAGGTTCGTGATTCGGGAGGTCGGGAGGTCGGGAGTTCGGTCAGTCTGGAGGTTGGTAGGTAGGTGAGTCGGGAGGTCGTGAGGTCGGCGAGTCGGGAGGTCGGTAGGTCGGTGAGTCGGGAGGTCGGTGAGTCGGCAGGTCGGCGAGTCGGGAGGTCGGTAGGTCAGTGAGTCGGGAGGTTGGTAGGTCGGTGAGTCGGGAGGTCGGGAGGTCGGCGAGTCGGGAGGTCAGTAGGTCGGTGAGTCAGGAGGTCGGCAGGTCGGTGAGTCGGGAGGTCGGTGAGTCGGGAGGTCGGTGAGTCAGGAGGTCAGCGAGTCGGGAGGTCGGTGAGTCGGGAGGTCGGTGAGTCGGGAGGCCGGGAGGTCGGGACGTCGGGAGGTTGTTGGGTCGGGAGGTCGGTGAGTCGGGAGGTCGGGAGGTCGGTGAGTCGGGAGGTCTGGAGGTCGGGAGGTTGGTGAGTTGGAAGGTCGGGAGGTCGGTGAGTCAGGAGGTCGGGAGGTCGGGAGGTCGGTGAGTTCGGGAGGTCGGTGAATCGGGAGGTCGGGAGGTCGGTGAGTCGGGAAGTCAGGAGCTTGGTGAGTTGGGAGGTCAGGAGGTCGGTGAGTCGGGAGGTCGGGAGGTCGGGAGGTCGGTGAGTTCGGGAGGTCGGTGAATCGGGAGGTCGGGAGGTCGGTGAGTCGGAGGTCGGGTGGTCGGGAGGTCGGTGAGTCGGGAGGTCGGTGAGTCGGGAGGTCGGGAGGTCAGTGAGTCGGGTGGTCGGGTGGTCGGGAGGTCGGTGAGTCAGGAGGTCGGGAGGTCAGTGAGTCGGGAGGTCGGGTGGTCGGGAGGTCAGTGAGTCGGGAGGTCGGTGAGTCGGGAGGTCGGGAGGTCGGTGAGTCGGGAGGTCGGTGAGTCGGGAGGTTGGTGAGTTGGGAGGTCAGGAGGTCGGTGAGTCAGGATGTTGGGAGGTCGGTGAGTCGGGAGGTCGGGAGGTTGGTGAATCGGGAGGTCGGGAGGTCGGTGAGTCGGGAGGTCGGTGGGTCGGCAGGTCGGTGTGTCGGGAGGTTGGTGAGTTGGGAGGTCGGGACGTCAGGAGGTCGACAGGTCGGGAGGTCGGTGTGTCGGGAGGTCAGGAGGTCGGAAGGTCAGGAGGTCGGTGGGTCGGGAGGTCGGGATGTGAATGAGTCGGGAGGTCGGTGAGTCGGGATGTCGGGAGATCGATGAGTCGGGAGGTCGGCGAGTCAGGAGGTCGGTGAGTCGGGATGTCTGGAGGTCGGTGAGTCAGGAGGTCGGGAGGTCGGGAGGTCGGTGAGTCGGGAGGTCGGGAGGTCGGTCAGTCGGGAGGTCGGTGAGTCGGGATGTCGGGAGATCGATGAGTCGGGAGGTCGGCGAGTCAGGAGGTCGGTGAGTCGGGATGTCTGGAGGTCGGTGAGTCAGGAGGTCGGGAGGTCGGGAGGTCGGTGAGTCGGGAGGTCGGGAGGTCGGTCAGTCGGGGCGTCAGTGAGTCGGGAGGTCGGGAAGTCGGTGAGTCGGGAGGTCGGGAGGTCGGTGAGTCGGGAGGTCGGGAGGTCGTTGAGTCGGGAGGTTGGGAGGTCGGTGAGTCGGGAGGTCGGCGAGTCGGGAGGTCGGCGGAGTCGGGAGGTCGGTGAGTCGGGAGGTCGGGGGGTCGGTGAGTCGGGAGGTCGGGAGGTCGGGAGGTTGGTGGGTCGGGAGGTTCGTGATTCGGGAGGTCGGGAGGTCGGTGAGTCGAGACGTCAGTGAGTCAGGAGGTCGGCAGGTCGGGAGGTCAGTGAGTCGGGAGGTCGGGAGGTCGGTGAGTCGGGAGGTTGGGAGGTCGGTGAGTCGGGAGGTCGGCGAGTCGGGAGGTCGGCGAGTCGGGAGGTCGGTGAGTCGGGAGGTCGGGAGGTCGGTGAGTCGGGAGGTCGGGAGGTCGGGAGGTTGGTGGGTCGGGAGGTTAGTGATTCGGGAGGTCGGGTGGTCGGTCAGTCGGGACGTCAGTGAGTCGGGAGGTCGGCAGGTCGGGAGGTCAGTGAGTCGGGAGGTCGGGAGGTCGGTGAGTCGGGAGGTCGGGAGGTCGTGAGTTGGGAGGTCGGTGAGTCGGGAAGTCGGTGAATTCGGGAGGTCGGTGAGTCGGGAGGTCGGGAGGTCGGTGATTCGGGAGTTCGGGAGTTCGGGAGGTCGGTCAGTCTGGAGGTTGGTAGGTCGGTGAGTCGGGAGGTCGGGAGGTCGGTGAGTCGGGAGGTCGGTGAGTCGGGAGGTCGGCAGGTCGGTGAGTCGGGAGGTCGGTGAGTCGGGAGGTCGGTGAGTCGGGAGGTCGGTGAGTCGGGAGGTCGGCAGATCGGTGAGTCGGGAGGTCGGTGAGTCGGGAGGTCGGTGAGTCGGGAGGCCGGGAGGTCGGGACGTCGGGAGGTTGTTGGGTCGGGAGGTCGGTGAGTCGGGAGGTCGGGAGGTCGGTCAGTCGGGACGTCAGTGAGTCGGGAGGTCGGGAAGTCGGTGAGTCGGCAGGTCGGGAGGTCGGTTAGTCGGGAGGTCGGGAGGTAGATGAATCGGGAGGTCGGGAGGTCGATGAGTTGGGAGGTCGGTGAGTCGGGAAGTCAGGAGGTCGGTGAGTCGGGAGGTCGGGAGGTCGGGAGGTCGGGAGGTCGGTGAGTCGGGAGTTCGGTGAGTCGGGAGGTCGGGAGGTCGGCGAGTCGCGAGTTCGGGAGGTCAGTAAGTCGGGAGGTCGGCGAGTCTGGAGTTCGGGAGGTCAGGAGGTCAGGATGTCGGTGAGTCGGGAGTTCGGGAAGTCAGTAAGTCGGGAGGTCCGTGAGTCGGGAGGTCGGTGAGTCGGGACGTCGGGAGGTCGGTGAGTCGGAGGTCGGTGAGTCGTGAGTTCGGTGAGTCGGGAGGTCAAGAGGTCGGTGAGTTCGCTGAGTCGGGAGGTCGGGAGGGCGGTGAGTTGGGAGGTCGGGAGGTCGGTGACTCGGGAGGTCTGTGAATCGAGATGTCGGTGAGTCGAGAGGTCGCGAGGTCGGTGAGTCGGGAGGTCTGGAGGTCGGTGAGTCGGGAGGTCGGGAGGTCGGTGAGTCGGGAGGTCGGGAGGTCGGCGAGCCGGGAGGTCGGGAGGTCGGTGAGTCGGGAGGTCGGTGAGTCGGGAGGTTGGTGAGTTGGGAGGTCGGGAGGTCGGTGAGTCAGGAGGTCGGGTGGTCGGGAGGTCGGTGAGTTCGGGAGGTCAGGAGGTCGGTGAGTCGGGAGGTCGGGTGGTCGGGAGGTCGGTGAGTTCGGGAGGTCGGTGAGTCGGGAGGTCGGGAGGTGAGTGAGTCGGGAGGTCGGGTGGTCGGGAGGTCGGTGAGTTGGGAGGTCGGTGAGTTGGGAGGTCGGGAGGTCAGTGAGTCGGGAGGTCGGGAGTTTGGTGAGTCGGGAGGTCGGGAGGTCGTGAGTTGGGAAGTCGGTGAGTCGGGAAGTCGGTGTGTTCGGGAGGTCGGTGAGTCGGGAGGTCGGGAGGTCGGTGATTCGGGAATTCGGGAGGTCGGGAGGTCGGTCAGTCTGGAGGTTGGTAGGTCGGCGAGTCGGGAGGTCGGCGAGTCGGGAGGTCGGGTGGTCGGTGAGTCGGGAGGTCGGGATGTCGGTGATTCGGGAGGTCGGTGAGTCAGGATGTCGGGAGGTCGGTGAGTCGGGAGGTCGGGAGGTCGGTGAATCGGGAGGTCGGGAGGTCGGTGAGTCGGGAGGTCGGTGGGTCGGCAGGTCGGTGTGTCGGGAGGTTGGTGATTCGGGAGGTCGGGAGGTCGGCGATTCGGGAGTTCGGGAGGTCGGGAGTTCGGTCAGTCTGGAGGTTGGTAGGTAGGTGAGTCGGGAGGTCGTGAGGTCGGCGAGTCGGGAGGTCGGTAGGTCGGTGAGTCGGGAGGTCGGCAGGTCAGCGAGTCGGGAGGTCGGTAGGTCAGTGAGTCGGGAGGTTGGTAGGTCGGTGAGTCGGGAGGTCGGGAGGTCGGCGAGTCGGGAGGTCAGTAGGTCGGTGAGTCAGGAGGTCGGCAGGTCGGTGAGTCGGGAGGTCGGTGAGTCGGGAGGTCGGTGAGTCAGGAGGTCAGCGAGTCGGGAGGTCGGTGAGTCGGGAGGTCGGTGAGTCGGGAGGCCGGGAGGTCGGGACGTCGGGAGGTTGTTGGGTCGGGAGGTCGGTGAGTCGGGAGGTCGGTAGGTCGGTGAGTCGGGAGGTCTGGAGGTCGGGAGGTTGGTGAGTTGGGAGGTCGGGAGGTCGGTGAGTCAGGAGGTCGGGAGGTCGGGAGGTCGGTGAGTTCGGGAGGTCGGTGAATCGGGAGGTCGGGAGGTCGGTGAGTCGGGAAGTCAGGAGCTTGGTGAGTTGGGAGGTCAGGAGGTCGGTGAGTCGGGAGGTCGGGAGGTCGGGAGGTCGGGAGGTCGGTGAGTTCGGGAGGTCGGTGAATCGGGAGGTCGGGAGGTCGGTGAGTCGGAGGTCGGGTGGTCGGGAGGTCGGTGAGTCGGGAGGTCGGTGAGTCGGGAGGTCGGGAGGTCAGTGAGTCGGGTGGTCGGGTGGTCGGGAGGTCGGTGAGTCAGGAGGTCGGGAGGTCAGTGAGTCGGGAGGTCGGGTGGTCGGGAGGTCAGTGAGTCGGGAGGTCGGTGAGTCGGGAGGTCGGGAGGTCGGTGAGTCGGGAGGTCGGTGAGTCGGGAGGTTGGTGAGTTGGGAGGTCAGGAGGTCGGTGAGTCAGGATGTTGGGAGGTCGGTGAGTCGGGAGGTCGGGAGGTTGGTGAATCGGGAGGTCGGGAGGTCGGTGAGTCGGGAGGTCGGTGGGTCGGCAGGTCGGTGTGTCGGGAGGTTGGTGAGTTGGGAGGTCGGGACGTCAGGAGGTCGACAGGTCGGGAGGTCGGTGTGTCGGGAGGTCAGGAGGTCGGAAGGTCAGGAGGTCGGTGGGTCGGGAGGTCGGGATGTGAATGAGTCGGGAGGTCGGTGAGTCGGGAGGTCGGTGAGTCGGGATGTCGGGAGATCGATGAGTCGGGAGGTCGGCGAGTCAGGAGGTCGGTGAGTCGGGATGTCTGGAGGTCGGTGAGTCAGGAGGTCGGGAGGTCGGGAGGTCGGTGAGTCGGGAGGTCGGGAGGTCGGTCAGTCGGGAGGTCGGTGAGTCGGGATGTCGGGAGATCGATGAGTCGGGAGGTCGGCGAGTCAGGAGGTCGGTGAGTCGGGATGTCTGGAGGTCGGTGAGTCAGGAGGTCAGGAGGTCGGGAGGTCGGTGAGTCGGGAGGTCGGGAGGTCGGTCAGTCGGGGCGTCAGTGAGTCGGGAGGTCGGGAAGTCGGTGAGTCGGGAGGTCGGGAGGTCGGTGAGTCGGGAGGTCGGGAGGTCGTTGAGTCGGGAGGTTGGGAGGTCGGTGAGTCGGGAGGTCGGCGAGTCGGGAGGTCGGCGAGTCGGGAGGTCGGTGAGTCGGGAGGTCGGGAGGTCGGTGAGTCGGGAGGTCAGGAGGTCGGGAGGTTGGTGGGTCGGGAGGTTCGTGATTCGGGAGGTCGGGAGGTCGGTGAGTCGAGACGTCAGTGAGTCAGGAGGTCGGCAGGTCGGGAGGTCAGTGAGTTGGGAGGTCGGGAGGTCGGTGAGTCGGGAGGTCGGGAGGTCGGGAGGTTGGTGGGTCGGGAGGTTAGTGATTCGGGAGGTCGGGAGGTCGGTCAGTCGGGACGTCAGTGAGTCGGGAGGTCGGCAGGTCGGGAGGTCAGTGAGTCGGTAGGTCGGGAGGTCGGTGAGTCGGGAGGTTGGGAGGTCGGTGAGTCGGGAGGTCGGCGAGTCGGGAGGTCGGCGAGTCGGGAGGTCGGTGAGTCGGGAGGTCGGGAGGTCGGTGAGTCGGGAGGTCGGGAGGTCGGGAGGTTGGTGGGTCGGGAGGTTAGTGATTCGGGAGGTCGGGTGGTCGGTCAGTCGGGACGTCAGTGAGTTGGGAGGTCGGCAGGTCGGGAGGTCAGTGAGTCGGGAGGTCGGGAGGTCGGTGAGTCGGGAGGTCGGGAGGTCGTGAGTTGGGAGGTCGGTGAGTCGGGAAGTCGGTGAATTCGGGAGGTCGGTGAGTCGGGAGGTCGGGAGGTCGGTGATTCGGGAGTTCGGGAGTTCGGGAGGTCGGTCAGTCTGGAGGTTGGTAGGTCGGTGAGTCGGGAGGTCGGGAGGTCGGTGAGTCGGGAGGTCGGTGAGTCGGGAGGTCGGCAGGTCGGTGAGTCTGGAGGTCGGTGAGTCGGGAGGTCGGTGAGTCGGGAGGTCGGTGAGTCGGGAGGTCGGCAGATCGGTGAGTCGGGAGGTCGGTGAGTCGGGAGGTCGGTGAGTCGGGAGGCCGGGAGGTCGGGACGTCGGGAGGTTGTTGGGTCGGGAGGTCGGTGAGTCGGGAGGTCGGGAGGTCGGTCAGTCGGGACGTCAGTGAGTCGGGAGGTCGGGAAGTCGGTGAGTCGGCAGGTCGGGAGGTCGGTGAGTCGGGAGGTCGGGAGGTAGATGAATCGGGAGGTCGGGAGGTCGATGAGTTGGGAGGTCGGTGAGTCGGGAAGTCAGGAGGTCGGTGAGTCGGGAGGTCGGGAGGTCGGGAGGTCGGGAGGTCGGTGAGTCGGGAGTTCGGTGAGTCGGGAGGTCGGGAGGTCGGCGAGTCGCGAGTTCGGGAGGTCAGTAAGTCGGGAGGTCGGCGAGTCTGGAGTTCGGGAGGTCAGGAGGTCAGGATGTCGGTGAGTCGGGAGTTCGGGAAGTCAGTAAGTCGGGAGGTCCGTGAGTCGGGAGGTCGGTGAGTCGGGACGTCGGGAGGTCGGTGAGTCGGAGGTCGGTGAGTCGTGAGTTCGGTGAGTTGGGAGGTCAAGAGGTCGGTGAGTTCGCTGAGTCGGGAGGTCGGGAGGGCGGTGAGTTGGGAGGTCGGGAGGTCGGTGACTCGGGAGGTCTGTGAATCGAGATGTCGGTGAGTCGAGAGGTCGCGAGGTCGGTGAGTCGGGAGGTCTGGAGGTCGGTGAGTCGGGAGGTCGGGAGGTCGGTGAGTCGGGAGGTCGGGAGGTCGGCGAGCCGGGAGGTCGGGAGGTCGGTGAGTCGGGAGGTCGGTGAGTCGGGAGGTTGGTGAGTTGGGAGGTCGGGAGGTCGGTGAGTCAGGAGGTCAGGTGGTCGGGAGGTCGGTGAGTTCGGGAGGTCAGGAGGTCGGTGAGTCGGGAGGTCGGGTGGTCGGGAGGTCGGTGAGTTCGGGAGGTCGGTGAGTCGGGAGGTCGGGAGGTGAGTGAGTCGGGAGGTCGGGTGGTCGGGAGGTCGGTGAGTTGGGAGGTCGGTGAGTTGGGAGGTCGGGAGGTCGGTGAGTCAGGATGTTGGGAGGTCGGTGAGTCGGGAGGTCAGTGAGTCGGGAGGTCGGTGAGTTGGGAGGTCGGGAGGTCGGTGAGTCGGGAGGTCGGTGAGTCGGGAGGATGGTGAGTCGGGAGGTCGGTGAGTTGGGAGGTCGGGAGGTCGGTGAGTCGGGCGGTCGGTGAGTCAGGATGTCGGGAGGTCGGTGAGTCGGGAGGTCGGGAGGTCGGTGAATCGGGAGGTCGGGAGGTCGGTGAGTCGGGAGGTCGGTGAGTCGGGAGGATGGTGAGTCGGGAGGTCGGTGAGTTGGGAGGTCGGGAGGTCGGTGAGTCGGGAGGATGGTGAGTCGGGAGGTCGGTGAGTTGGGAGGTCGGGAGGTCGGTGAGTCGGGAGGATGGTGAGTCGGGAGGTCGGTGAGTCGGGAGGATGGTGAGTCGGGAGGTCGGTGAGTTGGGAGGTCGGGAGGTCGGTGAGTCGGGAGGATGGTGAGTCGGGAGGTCGGTGAGTCGGGAGGTCGGTGAGTCAGGATGTCGGGAGGTCGGTGAGTCGGGAGGTCGGGAGGTCGGTGAGTCGGGAGGTCGGTGAGTCGGGAGGTCGGTGAGTCGGGACGTCGGTGGGTCGGTGAGTCGGGAGGTCGGTGAGTCGGGAGGTCGGTGAGTGGGGAGGTCGGTGGGTCGGCAGGTCGGGAGGTCGGTGAGTCGGGAGGTCGGTGGGTCGGTGAGTCGGGAGGTCGGTGAGTCGGGAGGTCGGTGGGTCGGTGAGTCGGGAGGTCGGTGAGTCGGGAGGTCGGTGGGTCGGTGAGTCGGGAGGTCGGTGAGTCGGGAGGTCGGTGAGTCGGGAGGTCGGTGGGTCGGCAGGTCGGTGTGTCGGGAGGTTGGTGAGTTGGGAGGTCGGGACGTCAGGAGGTCGACAGGTCGGGAAGTCGGTGTGTCGGGAGGTCAGGAGGTCGGAAGGTCAGGAGGTCGGTGGGTCGGGAGGTCGGGATGTGAATGAGTCGGGAGGTCGGTGAGTCGGGAGGTCGGTGAGTCGGGAGGTCGGGAGATCGGTGAGTCGGGAGGTCGGCGAGTCAGGAGGTCGGTGAGTCGGGATGTCTGGAGGTCGGTGAGTCAGGAGGTCGGGAGGTCGGGAGGTCGGTGAGTCGGGAGGTCGGGAGGTCGGTCAGTCGGGACGTCAGTGAGTCGGGAGGTCGGGAAGTCGGTGAGTCGGGAGGTCGGGAGGTCGGTGAGTCGGGAGGTCGGGAGGTCGTTGAGTCGGGAGGTTGGGAGGTCGGTGAGTCGGGAGGTCGGCGACTCGGGAGGTCGGCGAGTCGGGAGGTCGGGAGGTCGGTGAGTCGGGAGGTCGGCGACTCGGGAGGTCGGCGAGTCGGGAGGTCGGGAGGTCGGGAGGTTGGTGGGTCGGGAGGTTAGTGATTCGGGAGGTCGGGAGGTCGGTCAGTCGGGACGTCAGTGAGTCGGGAGGTCGGCAGGTCGGGAGGTCAGTGAGTCGGGAGGTCGGGAGTTTGGTGAGTCGGGAGGTCGGGAGGTCGTGAGTTGGGAGGTCGGTGAGTCGGGAAGTCGGTGTGTTCGGGAGGTCGGTGAGTCGGGAGGTCGGGAGGTCGGTGATTCGGGAGTTCGGGAGGTCGGGAGGTCGGTCAGTCTGGAGGTTGGTTGGTCGGCGAGTCGGGAGGTCGGTAGGTCGGTGAGTCGGGAGGTCGGGAGGTCGGTGAGTCGGGAGGTCGGTGAGTCGGGAGGTCGGTGAGTCGAGAGGTCGGTGAGTCGGGAGGTCGGTGTGTCGGGATTAGGTGATTCGGGAGGTCGGGAGGTCGGTGAGTCGGGAGGTCGGGAGTTCGGTCAGTCTGGAGGTTGGTAGGTCGGCGAGTCGGGAGGTCGGTGGGTCGGGAGGTCGGTGTGTCGGGAGGTCGGTGAATCGGGAGGTCGGGAGGTCGGTGAGTCGGGAGGTCGTGAGGTCGGCGAGTCGGGAGGTCGGTAGGTCGGTGAGTCGGGAGGTCGGCAGGTCGGCGAGTCGGGAGGTCGGTGAGTCGGGAGGTTGGTAGGTCGGTGAGTCGGGATGTCGGGAGGTCGGTGAGTCGGGAGGTCGGGAGGTCGGCGAGTCGGGAGGTCAGTAGGTCGGTGAGTTAGGAAGTCGGCAGGTCGGTGAGTCGGGAGGTCGGTGAGTCGGGAGGTCGGTGAGTCGGGAGGTCGGGAAGTCGGTGACTCGGGAGGTCTGTGAATCGAGAGGTCGGTGAGTCGAGAGGTCGCGAGGTCGGTGAGTCGGGAGGTCTGGAGGTCGGGAGGTCGGTGAGTCGGGAGGTCGGGAGGTCGGTGAGTCGGGAGGTCGGGAGGTCGGCGAGCCGAGAGGTCGGGAGGTCGGAGAGTCGGGAGGTCGGTGAGTCAGGAGGTTGGTGAGTTGGGAGGTCGGGAGGTCGGTGAGTCAGGAGGTCGGGAGGTCGGGAGGTCGGTGAGTTCGGGAGGTCGGTGAATCGGGAGGTCGGGAGGTCGGTGAGTCGGGAAGTCAGGAGCTTAGTGAGTCGGGAGGTCGGGAGGTCAGTGAGTCGGGAGGTCGGGAGGTCGGTGAGTCGGGAGGTCGGTGAATCGGGAGGTCGGGAGGTCGGTGAGTCGGGAGGTCGGTGAGTCGGGAGGTTGGTGAGTTGGGAGGTCGGGAGGTCGGTGAGTCAGGATGTCGGGAGGTCGGTGAGTCGGGAGGTCGGGAGGTTGGTGAATCGGGAGGTCGGGAGGTCGGTGAGTCGGGAGGTCGGTGGGTCGGCAGGTCGGTGTGTCGGGAGGTTGGTGAGTTGGGAGGTCGGGACGTCAGAAGGTCGACAGGTCGGGAGGTCGGTGTGTCGGGAGGTCAGGAGGTCGGAAGGTCAGGAGGTCGGTGGGTCGGGAGGTCGGGATGTGAATGAGTCGGGAGGTCGGTGAGTCGGGAGGTCGGTGAGTCGGGAGGTCGGTGAGTCGGGATGTCGGGAGATCGATGAGTCGGGAAGTCGGCGAGTCAGGAGGTCGGTGAGTCGGGATGTCTGGAGGTCGGTGAGTCAGGAGGTCGGGAGGTCAGGAGGTCGGTGAGTCGGGAGGTCGGGAGGTCGGTCAGTCGGGGCGTCAGTGAGTCGGGAGGTCGGGAAGCCGGTGAGTCGGGAGGTCGGGAGGTCGGTGAGTCGGGAGGTCGGGAGGTCGGGAGGTTGGTGGGTCGGGAGGTTAGTGATTCGGGAGGTCGGGAGGTCGGTCAGTCGGGACGTCAGTGAGTCGGGAGGTCGGCAGGTCGGGAGGTCAGTGAGTCGGGAGGTCGGGAGGTCGGTGAGTCGGGAGGTCGGGAGGTCGGTGATTCGGGAGTTCGGGAGTTCGGGAGGTCGGTCAGTCTGGAGGTTGGTAGGTCGGTGAGTCGGGAGGTCGGGAGGTCGGTGAGTTGGGAGGTCGGCAGGTCGGTGAGTCGGGAGGTCGGTGAGTCGGGAGGTCGGTGAGCCGGGAGGTCGGTGAGTCAGGAGGTCAGCGAGTCGGGAGGTCGGTGAGTCGGGAGGTCGGTGAGTCGGGAGGTCGGTGAGTCGGGAGGTCGGTGAGTCGGGAGGTCGGTGAGTCGGGAGGCCGGGAGGTCGGGACGTCGGGAGGTTGTTGGGTCGGGAGGCCGGTGAGTCGGGAGGTCGGGAGGTCGGTCAGTCGGGACGTCAGTGAGTCGGGAGGTCGGGAAGTCGGTGAGTCGGCAGGTCGGGAGGTCGGTGAGTCGGGAGGTCGGGAGGTTGATGAATAAGGAGGTCGGGAGGTCGGTGAGTCGGGAAGTCAGGAGGTCGGTGAGTCGGGAGGTCGGGAGGTCGGGAGGTCGGTGAGTCGGGAGTTCGGTGAGTCGGGAGGTCGGGAGGTCGGCGAGTCGGGAGTTCGGGAGGTCAGTAAGTCGGGAGGTCGGCGAGTCGGGAGTTCGGGAGGTCAGGAGGTCAGGATGTCGGTGAGTCGGGAGTTCGGGAAGTCAGTAAGTCGGGAGGTCCGTGAGTCGGGAGGTCGGTGCGTCGGGACGTCGGGAGGTCGGTGAGTCGGAGGTCGGTGAGTCGTGAGTTCGGTGAGTCGGGAGGTCAAGAGGTCGGTGAGTTCGCTGAGTCGGGAGGTCGGGAGGGCGGTGAGTTGGGAGGTCGGGAGGTCGGTGACTCGGGAGGTCTGTGAATCGAGATGTCGGTGAGTCGAGAGGTCGCGAGGTCGGTGAGTCGGGAGGTCTGGAGGTCGGGAGGTCGGTGAGTCGGGAGGTCGGGAGGTCGGTGAGTCGGGAGGTCGGGAGGTCGGCGAGCCGGGAGGTCGGGAGGTCGGTGAGTCGGGAGGTCGGTGAGTCGGGAGGTTGGTGAGTTGGGAGGTCGGGAGGTCGGTGAGTCAGGAGGTCGGGTGGTCGGGAGGTCGGTGAGTTCGGGAGGTCAGGAGCTTGGTGAGTCGGGAGGTCGGGTGGTCGGGAGGTCGGTGAGTTGAGAGGTCAGGAGGTCGGTGAGTCGGGAGGTCGGGTGGTCGGGAGGTCGGTGAGTTCGGGAGGTCGGTGAATCGGGAGGTAGGGAGGTCGGTGAGTCGGAGGTCGGGTGGTCGGGAGGTCGGTGAGTCGGGAGGTCGGTGAGTCGGGAGGTCGGGAGGTGAGTGAGTCGGGAGGTCGGGTGGTCGGGAGGTCGGTGAGTCGGGAGGTCGGGAGGTCAGTGAGTCGGGTGGTCGGGTGGTCGGGAGGTCGGTGAGTCGGGAGGTCGGTGAGTCGGGAGGTCGGGAGGTCGGTGAGTCGGCAGGTTGGTGAGTCGGGAGGTCGGTGAGTCGGGAGGTCGGGAGGTCGGTGAGTCAGGAGGTCGGTGAGTCGGGAGGTCGGTGAGTCGGGAGGTCGGTGAGTCGGGAGGTTGGTGAGTTGGGAGGTCAGGAGGTCGGTGAGTCGGGAGGTCGGTGAGTCGGGAGGTCGGTGAGTCGGGAGGTTGGTGAGTTGGGAGGTCGGGTGGTCGGTGAGTCGGGAGGTCGGTGAGTCGGGAGGTCGGGTGGTCAGGAGGTCGGTGAGTCGGGAGGTCGGTGAGTCGGGAGGTCGGGAGGTTGGTGAGTTGGGAGGTCGGGAGGTCGGTCAGTCGGGAGGTCGGGAGGTCGGTGAGTCGGGCGGTCGGTGAGTCAGGATGTCGGGAGGTCGGTGAGTCGGGAGGTCGGCAGGTCGGTGAATCGGGAGGTCGGGAGGTCGGTGAGTCGGGAGGTCGGTGAGTCGGGAGGTCGGTGAGTCGGGAGGTCGGTGTGTCGGGAGGTTGGTGAGTTGGGAGGTCGGGACGTCAGGAGGTCGACAGGTCGGGAGGTCGGTGTGTCGGGAGGTCAGGAGGTCGGAAGGTCAGGAGGTCGGTGGGTCGGGAGGTCGGGATGTGAATGAGTCGGGAGGTCGGTGAGTCGGGAGGTCGGTGAGTCGGGAGGTCGGGAGATCGGTGAGTCGGGAGGTCGGCGAGTCAGGAGGTCGGTGAGTCGCGATGTCTGGAGGTCGGTGAGTCAGGAGGTCGGGAGGTCGGGAGGTCGGTGAGTCGGGAGGTCGGGAG
This sequence comes from Pristiophorus japonicus, assembly GCF_044704955.1. Classification (NCBI taxonomy): domain Eukaryota; kingdom Metazoa; phylum Chordata; class Chondrichthyes; family Pristiophoridae; genus Pristiophorus; species Pristiophorus japonicus. The sequence goes on along the minus strand of NC_091991.1, from coordinate 105,618,973 downwards.
GTCGGGAGGTCGGGACGTCAGTGAGTCGGGAGGTCGGGAAGTCGGTGAGTCGGGAGGTCGGGAGGTCGGTGAGTCGGGAGGTCGGGAGGTCGTTGAGTCTGGAGGTTGGGAGTTCGGTGAGTCGGGAGGTCGGCGAGTCGGGAGGTCGGCGAGTCGGGAGGTCGGTAAGTCGGGAGGTCGGGAGGTCGGTGAGTCGGGAGGTCGGGAGGTTGGTGGGTCGGGAGGTTAGTGATTCGGGAGGTCGGGAGGTCGGTCAGTCGGGACGTCAGTGAGTCGGGAGGTCGGCAGGTCGGGAGGTCAGTGAGTCGGGAGGTCGGGAGTTTGGTGAGTCGGGAGGTCGGGAGGTCGTGAGTTGGGAGGTCGGTGAGTCGGGAAGTCGGTGTGTTCGGGAGGTCGGTGAGTCGGGAGGTCGGGAGGTCGGTGATTCGGGAGTTCGGGAGGTCGGGAGGTTGGTCAGTCTGGAGGTTGGTAGGTCGGCGAGTCGGGAGGTCGGTAGGTCGGTGAGTCGGGAGGTCGGGAGGTCGGTGAGTCGGGAGGTCGGTGAGTCGGGAGGTCGGGATGTCGGGAGGTCGAGAGGTCGGTGAATCGGGATGTCGGGAGGTCGGTGAATCGGGATGTCGGGAGGTCGGTGAGTCGGGAGGTCGAGAGGTCGGTGAATCGGGATGTCGGGAGGTCGGTGAGTCGGGAGGTCGGTGGGTCGGCAGGTCGGTGTGTCGGGAGGTTGGTGATTCGGGAGGTCGGGAGGTCGCTGATTCGGGAGTTCGGGAGGTCGGGAGTTCGGTCAGTCTGGAGGTTGGTAGGTCGGTGAGTCGGGAGGTCGTGAGGTCGGCGAGTCGGGAGGTCGGCAGGTCGGTGAGTCGGGAGGTCGGCAGGTCGGCGTGTCGGGAGGTCGGTAGGTCGGTGAGTCGGGATGTCGGCAGGTCGGCGAGTCGGGAGGTCGGGAGGTCAGTGAGTCGGGAGGTCAGTAGATCGGTGAGTCAGGAGGTCAGCGAGTCGGGAGGTCGGTGAGTCGGGAGGTCGGTGAGTCGGGAGGTCGGAGAGTCGGGAGGTTGGTGAGTCGGGAGGTCGGTGAGTGGGGAGGTCGGTGAGTGGGGAGGTCGGAGAGTCAGTTGGTCGGTGAGTCGGGAGGCCGGGAGGTCGGTCAGTCGGGACGTCAGTGAGTCGGGAGGTCGGGAAGTCGGTGAGTCGGGAGGTCGGGAAGTCGGTGACTCGGGAGGTCTGTGAATTGAGAGGTCGCGAGGTCGGTGAGTCTGGAGGTCTGGAGGTCGGGAGGTCGGTGAGTCGGGAGGTCGGGAGGTCGGTGAGTCGGGAGGTCGGGATGTCGGCGAGCCGAGAGGTCGGGAGGTCGGAGAGTCGGGAGGTCGGTGAGTCGGGAGGTTGGTGAGTTGGGAGGTCGGGAGGTCGGTGAGTCAGGAGGTCGGGAGGTCGGGAGGTCGGTGAGTTCGGGAGGTCGGTGAATCGGGAGGTCGGGAGGTCGGTGAGTCGGGAAGTCAGGAGCTTAGTGAGTCGGGAGGTCGGGAGGTCAGTGAGTCGGGAGGTCGGGAGGTCGGTGAGTCGGGAGGTCGGTGAATCGGGAGGTCGGGAGGTCGGTGAGTCGGGAGGTCGGTGAGTCGGGAGGTTGGTGAGTTGGGAGGTCGGGAGGTCGGTGAGTCAGGATGTCGGGAGGTCGGTGAGTCGGGAGGTCGGGAGGTTGGTGAATCGGGAGGTCGGGAGGTCGGTGAGTCGGGAGGTCGGTGGGTCGGCAGGTCGGTGTGTCGGGAGGTTGGTGAGTTGGGAGGTCGGGACGTCAGAAGGTCGACAGGTCGGGAGGTCGGTGTGTCGGGAGGTCAGGAGGTCGGAAGGTCAGGAGGTCGGTGGGTCGGGAGGTCGGGATGTGAATGAGTCGGGAGGTCGGTGAGTCGGGAGGTCGGTGAGTCGGGATGTCGGGAGATCGATGAGTCGGGAGGTCGGCGAGTCAGGAGGTCGGTGAGTTGAGATGTCTGGAGGTCGGTGAGTCAGGAGGTCGGGAGGTCAGGAGGTCGGTGAGTCGGGAGGTCGGGAGGTCGGTCAGTCGGGGCGTCAGTGAGTCGGGAGGTCGGGAAGTCGGTGAGTCGGGAGGTCGGGAGGTCGGTGAGTCGGGAGGTCGGGAGGTCGTTGAGTCGGGAGGTTGGGAGGTCGGTGAGTCGGGAGGTCGGCGAGTCGGGAGGTCGGTGAGTCGGGAGGTCGGGAGGTTGGTGAGTCGGGAGGTCGGGAGGTCGGGAGGTTGGTGGGTCGGGAGGTTAGTGATTCGGGAGGTCGGGAGGTCGGTCAGTCGGGACGTCAGTGAGTCGGGAGGTCGGCAGGTCGGGAGGTCAGTGAGTCGGGAGGTCGGGAGGTCGGTGAGTCGGGAGGTCGGGAGGTCGTGAGTTGGGAGGTCGGTGAGTCGGGAAGTCGGTGAATTCGGGAGGTCGGTGAGTCGGGAGGTCGGGAGGTCGGTGATTCGGGAGTTCGGGAGTTCGGGAGGTCGGTCGGTCTGGAGGTTGGTAGGTCGGTGAGTCGGGAGGTCGGGAGGTCGGTGAGTCGGGAGGTCGGTAGGTCGGTGAGTTGGGAGGTCGGCAGGTCGGTGAGTCGGGAGGTCGGTGAGTCGGGAGGTCGGTGAGCCGGGAGGTCAGCGAGTCGGGAGGTCGGTGAGTCGGGAGGTCGGTGAGTCGGGAGGTCGGTGAGTCGGGAGTTCGGTGAGTCGGGAGGTCGGGAGGTCGGCGAGTCGGGAGTTCGGGAGGTCAGTAAGTCGGGAGGTCGGCGAGTCGGGAGTTCGGGAGGTCAGGAGGTCAGGATGTCGGTGAGTCGGGAGTTCGGGAAGTCAGTAAGTCGGGAGGTCCGTGAGTCGGGAGGTCGGTGAGTCGGAGGTCGGTGAGTCGTGAGTTCGGTGAGTCGGGAGGTCAAGAGGTCGGTGAGTTCGCTGAGTCGGGAGGTCGGGAGGGCGGTGAGTTGGGAGGTCGGGAGGTCGGTGACTCGGGAGGTCTGTGAATCGAGATGTCGGTGAGTCGAGAGGTCGCGAGGTCGGTGAGTCGGGAGGTCTGGAGGTCGGGAGGTCGGTGAGTCGGGAGGTCGGGAGGTCGGTGAGTCGGGTGGTCGGGTGGTCGGGAGGTCGGTGAGTCGGGAGGTTGGTTTGGGAGGTCGGGAGGTCGGTGAGTCAGGATGTCGGGAGGTCGGTGAGTCGGGTGGTCGGTGAGTCGGGAGGTCGGGTGGTCGGGAGGTCGGTGAGTCGGGAGGTCGGGAGGTCGGTGAATCGGGAGGTCGGGAGGTCGGTGAGTCGGGAGGTCGGTGAGTCCGGAGGTCGGTGAGTCGGGAGGTCGGTGGGTCGGCAGTTCGGTGTGTCGGGAGGTTGGTGAGTTGGGAGGTCGGGACGTCAGGAGGTCGACAGGTCGGGAGGTCGGTGTGTCGGGAGGTCAGGAGGTCGGAAGGTCAGGAGGTCGGTCGGTCGGGAGGTCGGGATGTGAATGAGTCGGGAGGTCGGTGAGTCGGGAGGTCGGTGAGTCGGGAGGTCGGGAGATCGGTGAGTCGGGAGGTCGGCGAGTCAGGAGGTCGGTGAGTCGGGATGTCTGGAGGTCGGTGAGTCAGGAGGTCGGGAGGTCGGGAGGTCGGTGAGTCGGGAGGTCGGGAGGTCGGTCAGTCGGGACGTCAGTGAGTCGGGAGGTCGGGAAGTCGGTGAGTCGGGAGGTCGGGAGGTCGGTGAGTCGGGAGGTCGGGAGGTCGTTGAGTCGGGAGGTTGGGAGGTCGGTGAGTCGGGAGGTCGGCGACTCGGGAGGTCGGCGAGTCGGGAGGTCGGTGAGTCGGGAGGTCGGGAGGTCGGCGAGTCGGGAGGTCGGGAGGTCGGGAGGTTGGTGGGTCGGGAGGTTAGTGATTCGGGAGGTCGGGAGGTCGGTCAGTCGGGACGTCAGTGAGTCGGGATGTCGGCAGGTCGGGAGGTCAGTGAGTCGGGAGGTCGGGAGTTTGGTGAGTCGGGAGGTCGGGAGGTCGTGAGTTGGGAGGTCGGTGAGTCGGGAAGTCGGTGTGTTCGGGAGGTCGGTGAGTCGGGAGGTCAGGAGGTCGGTGATTCGGGAGTTCGGGAGGTCGGGAGGTCGGTCAGTCTGGAGGTTGGTAGGTCGGCGAGTCGGGAGGTCGGTAGGTCGGCGAGTCGGGAGGTCGGTAGGTCGGTGAGTCGGGAGGTCGGGAGGTCGGTGAGTCGGGAGGTCGGTGAGTCGGGAGGTTGGTGAGTTGGGAGGTCGTGAGGTCGGTGAGTCAGGATGTCGGGAGGTCGGTGAGTCGGGAGGTCGAGAGGTCGGTGAATCGGGAGGTCGGGAGGTCGGTGAGTCGGGAGGTCGGTGGGTCGGCAGGTCGGTGTGTCGGGAGGTTGGTGATTCGGGAGGTCGGGAGGTCGGTGATTCGGGAGTTCGGGAGGTCGGGAGTTCGGTCAGTCTGGAGGTTGGTAGGTCGGTGAGTCGGGAGGTCGTGAGGTCGGCGAGTCGGGAGGTCGGTAGGTCGGTGAGTCGGGAGGTCGGCAGGTCGGCGAGTCGGGATGTCGGTGAGTCGGGAGGTCGGGAGGTCGGGACGTCGGGAGGTTGGTAGGTCGGTGAGTCGGGATGTCGGGAGGTCGGTGAGTCGGGAGGTCGGGAGGTCGGCGAGTCGGGAGGTCAGTAGGTCGGTGAGTTAGGAGGTCGGCAGGTCGGTGAGTCGGGAGGTCGGTGAGTCGGGAGGTCGGTGAGTCAGGAGGTCAGCGAGTCGGGAGGTCGGTGAGTCGGGAGGTCGGTGAGTCGGGAGGCCGGGAGGTCGGGACGTCGGGAGGTTGTTGGGTCGGGAGGTCGGTGAGTCGGGAGGTCGGGAGGTCGGTCAGTCGGGACGTCAGTGAGTCGGGAGGTCGGGAAGTCGGTGACTCGGGAGGTCTGTGAATCGAGAGGTCGGTGAGTCGAGAGGTCGCGAGGTCGGTGAGTCGGGAGGTCTGGAGGTCGGGAGGTCGGTGAGTCGGGAGGTCGGGAGGTCGGTGAGTCGGGAGGTCGGGAGGTCGGCGAGCCGAGAGGTCGGGAGGTCGGAGAGTCGGGAGGTCGGTGAGTCGGGAGGTTGGTGAGTTGGGAGGTCGGGAGGTCGGTGAGTCAGGAGGTCGGGAGGTCGGGAGGTCGGTGAGTTCGGGAGGTCGGTGAATCGGGAGGTCGGGAGGTCGGTGAGTCGGGAAGTCAGGAGCTTAGTGAGTCGGGAGGTCGGGAGGTCAGTGAGTCGGGAGGTCGGTGAGTCGGGAGGTCGGTGAATCGGGAGGTCGGGAGGTCGGTGAGTCGGGAGGTCGGTGAGTCGGGAGGTTGGTGAGTTGGGAGGTCGGGAGGTCGGTGAGTCAGGATGTCGGGAGGTCGGTGAGTCGGGAGGTCGGGAGGTAGGTGAATCGGGAGGTCGGGAGGTCGGTGAGTCGGGAGGTCGGTGGGTCGGCAGGTCGGTGTGTCGGGAGGTTGGTGAGTTGGGAGGTCGGGACGTCAGAAGGTCGACAGGTCGGGAGGCCGGTGTGTCGGGAGGTCAGGAGGTCGGAAGGTCAGGAGGTCGGTGGGTCGGGAGGTCGGGATGTGAATGAGTCGGGAGGTCGGTGAGTCGGGAGGTCGGTGAGTCGGGATGTCGGGAGATCGATGAGTCGGGAGGTCGGCGAGTCAGGAGGTCGGTGAGTCGGGATGTCTGGAGGTCGGTGAGACAGGAGGTCGGGAGGTCATGAGGACGGTGAGTCGGGAGGTCGGGAGGTCGGTGAGTCGGGAGGTCGGGAGGTCGTTGAGTCGGGAGGTTGGGAGGTCGGTGAGTCGGGAGGTCGGCGAGTCGGGAGGTCGGCGAGTCGGGAGGTCGGTGAGTCGGGAGGTCGGGAGGTCGGTGAGTCGGGAGGTCGGCGAGTCGGGAGGTCGGCGAGTCGGGAGGTCGGTGAGTCGGGAGGTCGGGAGGTCGGTGAGTCGGGAGGTCGGGAGGTCGGGAGGTTGGTGATTCGGGAGGTCGGGAGGTCGGTCAGTCGGGACGTCAGTGAGTCGGGAGGTCGGTCAGTCGGGACGTCAGTGAGTCGGGAGGTCGGTCAGTCGGGACGTCAGTGAGTCGGGAGGTCGGGAGGTCGGTGAGTCGGGAGGTCGGGAGGTCGGTGATTCGGGAGTTCGGGAGTTCGGGAGGTCGGTCAGTCTGGAGGTTGGTAGGTCGGTGAGTCGGGAGGTCGGGAGGTCGGTGAGTTGGGAGGTCGGCAGGTCGGTGAGTCGGGAGGTCTGTGAGTCGGGAGGTCGGTGAGCCGGGAGGTCGGTGAGTCAGGAGGTCAGCGAGTCGGGAGGTCGGTGAGTCGGGAGGTCGGTGAAGCGGGAGGCCGGGAGGTCGGGACGTCGGGAGGTTGTTGGGTCGGGAGGCCGGTGAGTCGGGAGGTCGGGAGGTCGGTGAGTCGGGAGTTCGGGAGGTCGGTGAGTCGGGAGGTCGGGAGGTCGTTGAGTCGGGAGTTCGGTGAGTCGGGAGGTCGGGAGGTCGTTGAGTCGGGAGTTCGGTGAGTCGGGAGTTCGGGAGGTCAGGAGGTCAGGATGTCGGGGAGTCGGGAGTTCGGTGAGTCGGGAGGTCGGGAGGTCGGCGAGTCGGGAGTTCGGGAGGTCAGTAAGTCGGGAGGTCGGCGAGTCGGGAGTTCGGGAGGTCAGGAGGTCAGGATGTCGGGGAGTCGGGAGTTCGGGAAGTCAGTAAGTCGGGAGGTCCGTGAGTCGGGAGGTCGGTGCGTCGGGACGTCGGGAGGTCGGTGAGTCGGAGGTCGGTGAGTCGTGAGTTCGGTGAGTCGGGAGGTCAAGAGGTCGGTGAGTTCGCTGAGTCGGGAGGTCGGGAGGGCGGTGAGTTGGGAGGTCGGGAGGTCGGTGACTCGGGAGGTCTGTGAATCGAGATGTCGGTGAGTCGAGAGTTCGCGAGGTCGGTGAGTTGGGAGGTCTGGAGGTCGGGAGGTCGGTGAGTCGGGAGGTCGGGATGTCGGTGAGTCGGTAGGTCGATGAGTCGGGAGGTCGGTGAGTCGGGAGGTCGGGAGGTCGGTGAGTCGGGAGGTCGGTGAGTCGGGAGGTCGGTGAGTCGGGAGGTCGGTGAGTCGGGATGTCGGTGGGTCGGCAGGTCAGGAGGTCGGTGAGTCGGGAAGTCGGTGAGTCGGGAGGTCGGTGAGTCGGGAGGTCGGTGAGTCGGGAGGTCGGTGAGTCGGGAGGTCGGTGAGTCGGGATGTCGGTGGGTCGGCAGGTCAGGAGGTCGGTGAGTCGGGAAGTCGGTGAGTCGGGAGGTCGGAATGTCAGTGAGTCGGGAGGTCGGGATGTCGGTGGGTCGGCAGGTCGTGAGTAGGGAGGTCGGGACGTCGGGAGGTCGACAGGTCGGGAGGTCGGTGAGTCGGGAGGTCGGGATGTCGGTGGGTCGGCAGGTCGTGAGTAGGGAGGTCGGGACGTCGGGAGGTCGACAGGTCGGGAGGTCGGTGAGTCAGGAGTTCAGGAGGTCGGTTGGTCGGGAGGTCGTTGAGTCAGAAGGTCAGGAAGTCGGGAGGTCGGGATGTCGGTGAGTCGGGAGGACGGTGAGTCGGGAGGTCGGGAGGTCGGTGAGTCGGGAGATCAGTCAGTCGGAAGGTCGGGAGGTCGGTGAGTCGGGAGGTCGGGATGTCGGTGGGTCGGCAGGTCGGTGAGTCGGGAGGTCGGTGAGTCGGGAGGTCGGTGGGTCAGGAGGTCAGTGAGTCGGGAGGTCGGTGAGTCGGGAGGTCAGTGAGTCGGGAGGTCGGTGAGTCGGGAGGTCAGTAAGTCGGGACGTCGGGATGTCGGTGAGTCGATAGGTTGGTGAGTTGGGAGGTCGGGAGGTCGGTGAGTCAGGAGGTTGGGAGGTCGGTGAGTCGGGAGGTCGGTGAGTCGGGAGGTCGGGAGGTCGGTGAGTCGGGAGGTCGGTGAGTCGGGAGGTCGGTGAGTCGGGAGGTCGGTGAGTCGGGAGGTCGGTGAGTCGGGATGTCGGTGAGTCGGGAGGTCGGTGAGTCAGATGGTCGGGAGGTCGGCGAGTCGGGAGGTCGGGAGGTCGGTGAGTCGGGAGATCGGTGAGTCGGGAGGTTGGTAAGTTGGGAGGTCGGGAGGTCGGTGAGTCAGGAGGTCGGGAGGTCGGTGAGTCAGGAGGTCGGGAGGCCTGCGGGTCGGGAGGTCGGTTGGTCGGTGAGTCGGGAGGTTGGTGAGTCGGGAGGTTGGTGAGTCGGGATGTCGGTGGGTCGGGAGGTCGGTGAGTCGGGAGGTCGGGAGGTCAGTGAGTCGGGAGGTCGGTGAGTCGGGAGGTCGGGAGGTCAGTGAGTCGGGAGGTCGGTGAGTCGGGAGGTCGGTGAGTCGGGAGGTCGGTGAGTCGGGAGGTCGGTGAGTCGGGAGGTCGGGAGGTCTGTGAGTCGGGAGGTCGGTGAGTCGGGAGGTCGGTGAGTCGGGAGGTCGGTGAGTCGGGAGGTCGGTGAGTCGGGAGGTCGGTGAGTCGGGAGGTCGGTGAGTCGGGAGGTCGGTGAGTCGGGAGGTCGGTGAGTCGGGATGTCGGTGAGTCGGTTGGTTGGGAGGTCGGTGAGTCAGAAGGTCAGGAGGTCGGTGGGTCGGGAGGTCGGGATGTCGGTGAGTCGAAGGTGGGGAGGTCGGTTTGTCGGGAGGTCGGGATGTCGGTGAGTCGGGAGGTCGGGATGTCGGTGAGTCGGGAGGTCGATGAGTCGGGAGGTCGGTGAGTCGGGAGGTCGGGAGGTCGGTGGGTCGGGAGGTCGGTGAGTCGGGAGGTCAGTGAGTCGGGAGGTCGGTGAGTCGGGATGTCGGTGGGTCGGCAGGTCAGGAGGTCGGTGAGTCGGGAGGTCGGGAGGTCGGGACGTCGGGAGGTTGGTGAATCAGGAGATCGGGAGGTCAGTAAGTCGGGAGGTCGGTGAGTCGGGAGTTCGGTGAGTCGGGAGGTCGGGAGGTCGGCGAGTCGGGAGTTCGGGAGGTCAGTAAGTCGGGAGGTCCGTGAGTCGGGAGGTCAGTGAGTCGGGACGTCGGGAGGTCGGTGAGTCGGGAGGTCGGTGAGTCGGGAGGTCGGTGAGTCGGGAGGTCGGTGAGTCGGGAGGTCGGTGAGTCGGGAGGTCGGTGAGTCGGGAGGTCGGTGAGTCGGGAGGTCGGGAGGTCGGCGAGTCGGGAGTTCGGGAGGTCGGTGAGTCGGGAGGTCGGTGAGTCGGGACGTTGGGAGGTCAGTAAGTCGGGAGGTCGGTGAGTCGGGAGTTCGGGAGGTCAGTAAGTCGGGAGGTCCGTGAGTCGGAGGTCGGTGAGTCGGGAGGTCGGTGAGTCGGGAGGTTGGTGAGTTGGGAGTTCGGGAGGTCGGTGAGTCAGGAGGTCGGGAGGTCGGTGAGTCAGGAGGTCGGGAGGCCTGCGGGTCGGGAGGTCGGTTGGTCGGTGAGTCGGGAGGTTGGTGAGTCGGGAGGTCGGTGAGTCGGGATGTCGGTGGGTCGGGAGGTCGGTGAGTCAGGATGTCGGGAGGTCTGTGAGTCGGGAGGTCGGGAGGTCGGGATGTCGGTGAGTCGGGAGGTCGGGAGGTCAGTGAGTCGGGAGGTCGGTGAGTCGGGAGGTCGGTGAGTCGGGAGGTCGGTGAGTCGGGAGGTCGGGAGGTCTGTGAGTCGGGAGGTCTGTGAGTCGGGAGGTCGGTGAGTCGGGAGGTCGGTGAGTCGGGAGGTCGGTGAGTCGGGAGGTCGGTGAGTCGGGAGGTCGGGAGGTCTGTGAGTCGGGAGGTTGGGAGGTCTGTGAGTCGGGAGGTCGGGAGGTCTGTGAGTCGGGAGGTCGGTGAGTCGGGAGGTCGGGAGGTCTGTGAGTCGGGAGGTCGGTGAGTCGGGAGGTCGGTGAGTCGGGAGGTCGGGAGGTCTGTGAGTCGGGAGGTCGGGAGGTCTGTGAGTCGGGAGGTCGGTGAGTCGGGAGGTCGGTGAGTCGGGATGTCGGTGAGTCGGGAGGTCGGTGAGTCGGGATGTCGGTGAGTCGGTTGGTTGGGAGGTCGGTGAGTCAGAAGGTCAGGAGGTCGGTGGGTCGGGAGGTCGGGATGTCGGTGAGTCGAAGGTGGGGAGGTCGGTTAGTCGGGAGGTCGGGAGGTCGGTGAGTCGGGAGGTCGGGATGTCGGTGAGTCGGGAGGTCGATGAGTCGGGAGGTCGGTGAGTCGGGAGGTCGGGAGGTCGGTGGGTCGGGAGGTCGGTGAGTCGGGAGGTCAGTGAGTCGGGAGGTCGGTGAGTCGGGATGTCGGTGGGTCGGCAGGTCAGGAGGTCGGTGAGTCGGGAGGTCGGGACGTCGGGAGGTTGGTGAATCAGGAGATCGGGAGGTCAGTAAGTCGGGAGGTCGGTGAGTCGGGAGTTCGGTGAGTCGGGAGGTCGGGAGGTCGGCGAGTCGGGAGTTCGGGAGGTCAGTAAGTCGGGAGGTCGGTGAGTCGGGAGGTCGGTGAGTCGGGAGGTTGGGAGGTCAGTAAGTCGGGAGGTCGGTGAGTCGGGAGTTCGGGAGGTCAGTAAGTCGGGAGGTCCGTGAGTCGGAGGTCGGTGAGTCGGGAGGTCCGTGAGTCGGAGGTCGGTGAGTCGGGAGGTCGGCGAGTCGGGAGGTCGGTGAGTCGGGACGTCGGGAGGTCGGTGAGTCGGAGGTCGGTGAGTCGGAGGTCGGTGAGTCGGGAGGTCAGTGAGTCGGAGGTCGGTGAGTCGGGAGGTCGGTGAGTCGGGAGGTCGGTGAGTCGGGAGGTCGGTGAGTCGGGAGGTCGGTGAGTCGGGAGGTCGGTGAGTCGGGACGTCGGGAGGTCGGTGAGTCGTGAGTTCGGTGATTCAGGAGGTCAAGAGGTCGGTGAGTTCGCTGAGTCGGGAGGTCGGTAGGTCGGGAGGTCGGTGAGTCGGGAGGTCGGGAGGTCGGTGAGTTGGGAGGTCGGTGAGTCGGGAGGTCAGTGAGTCGAGAGGTCGCGAGGTCGGTGAGTCGGGAGGTCGGTGAGTCGGGAGGTCAGTGAGTCGAGAGGTCGCGAGGTCGGTGATTTGGGAGGTCAGGAGTTCGGTGAGACAGGTGGTCGGGAGGTAGGTGAATCGGGAGGTTGGGAGGTCATGAGGTCGGGAGGTCGGTGAGTCGGGAGGTCAGTCAGTCGGGAGATCGGTGAGTCGGGAGGTCAGGAGGTCGGTGGGTCGAGAGGTCATGAGGTCAGTCAGTCGGGAGGTCGGTGAGTCTGGAGGTCGGTTTGTCGGGAGGTCGGTGAGTCGGGAGGTCGGTGGGTGAGTCGGGAGTCGGTGAGTCGGGAGGAGTCGGTGAATCGGGGAGGTCGGTGAGTCTGGGAGGTCGGTGAGGTCGGGGAGGTCGGTGAGTCGGGAGGTCGGTGAGTCGGGAGGTCGGTGAATCGGGAGGTCGGGAAGTCGGTGAGTCGGGAAGTCGGTGAGTCGGGAGGTCAGTGAGTCGGGAGGTCGGTGAGTCGGGAAGTCGGTGAGTCGGGAGGTCAGTGAGTCGGGAGGTCGGTGAGTCGGGAGGTCAGTGAGTCGGGAGGTCGGTGGGTCGGGAGGTTGGTGAGTCTGGAGGTCGGTGAGTCGGGAAGTCGGGAGGTCAGTGAGTCGGGAGGTCGGTGAGTCGGGAGGTCGGGAGGTCGTGAGTCGGGAGGTCGGTGAGTCGGGAGGTCGGGAGGTCGGCGAGTCGGGAGGTCGGGAGGTCGGTGAGTCGGGAGATCGGTGAGTCGGGAGGTCGGGAGATTGGTGAGTCGGGAGGTCGGGAGGTCGGTGAGTCGGGAGGTCGGTGAGTCGGGAGGTCGGGAGATTGGTGAGTCGGGAGGTCGGGAGGTCAGTGAGTCGGGAGGTCGGTGAGTCGGGAGGTCGGGAGATTGGTGAGTCGGGAGGTCGGGAGGTCAGTGAGTCGGGAGGTCGGTGAGTCGGGAGGTCGGGAGATTGGTGAGTCGGGAGGTCGGGAGGTCGGTGAGTCGGGAGGTTGGTGAGTTGGGAGGTCGGGAGGTCGGTGATTCAGGAGGTCGGGAGGTCGGTGAGTCGGGAGGTCGGGAGGTCGGTGAGTCGGGAGGTCGGTGAGTCGGGAGGTCGGTGAGTCGGGAGGTCGGGAGGTCGGCGAGTCGGGAGGTCGGGAGTTCGGTGAGTCGGGAGATCGGTGAGTCGGGAGGTTGGTGAGTTGGGAGTTCGGGAGGTCGGTGAGTCAGGAGGTCGGGAGGTCGGTGAGTCAGGAGGTCGGGAGGTCTGCGGGTCGGGAGGTCGGTTGGTCGGTGAGTCGGGAGGTCGGTGAGTCGGGAGGTCGGTGAGTCGGGATGTCGGGAGGTCTGTGAGTCGGGAGGTCGGTGAGTCGGGATGTCGGTGGGTCGGGAGGTCGGTGAGTCGGGATGTCGGTGGGTCGGGAGGTCGGTGAGTCGGGAGGTTGGGAGGTCTGTGAGTCGGGAGGTTGGGAGGTCTGTGAGTCGGGAGGTCGGTGAGTCGGGAGGTCGGTGAGTCGGGAGGTCTGTGGGTCGGGAGGTCTGTGAGTCGGGATGTCGGGAGGTCTGTGAGTCGGGAGGTCGGGAGGTCGGGATGTCGGTGAGTCGGGAGGTCGGTGAGTCGGGAGGTTGGGAGGTCTGTGAGTCGGGAGGTTGGGAGGTCTGTGAGTCGGGAGGTCGGTGAGTCGGGAGGTCGGGAGGTCGGTGAGTCGGGAGGTCGGGAGGTCTGTGAGTCGGGAGGTCGGTGAATCGGGAGGTCGGTGAGTCGGGATGTCGGTGAGTCGGGATGTCGGTGAGTCGGTTGGTTGGGAGGTCGGTGAGTCGGGAGGTCGGGAGGTCGGTGGGTCGGGAGGTCGGGATGTCGGTGAGTCGGGAGGTGGGGAGGTCGGTTAGTCGGGAGGTCGGGAGGTCGGTGAGTCGGGAGGTCGGGATGTCGGTGAGTCGGTAGGTCGATGAGTCCTGAGGTCGGTGAGTCGGGAGGTCGGGAGGTCGGTGAGTCGGGAGGTCGGTGAGTCGGGAGGTCGGTGAGTCGGGAGGTCGGTGAGTCGGGATGTCGGTGGGTCGGCAGGTCAGGAGGTCGGTGAGTCGGGAAGTCGGGACGTCGGGAGGTCGGGAGGTCGGTGAATCAGGAGATCGGGAGGTCAGTAAGTCGGGAGGTCGGTGAGTCGGGAGTTCGGTGAGTCGGGAGGTCGGGAGGTCGGCGATTCGGGAGTTCGGGAGGTCAGTAAGTCTGGAGGTCCGTGAGTCGGGAGGTCGGTGAGTCGGGAGAGGTCGGGAGGTCAGCAAGTCGGGAGGTCCGTGAGTCGGGAGGTCGGAGAGTCGGGAGGTCGGGAGGTCAGTAAGTCGGGAGGTCGGTTAGTCTGGAGTTCGGTGAGTCGGGAGGTCGGGAGGTCGGCGAGTCGGGAGTTCGGGAGGTCAGTAAGTCGGGAGGTCGGTGAGTCGGGAGTTCCGTGAGTCGGGAGGTCGAGAGGTCGGTGAGTCGGGAGTTCGGGAGGTCAGTAAGTCGTGAGGTCCGTGAGTCGGGAGATCGGTGAGTCGGGAGTTCGGGAGGTCAGTAAGTCGGGAGGTCAGTAAGTCGGGAGGTTGGTGAGTCGAGACGTCGGGAGGTCGGTGAGTCGGGAGTTCGGGAGGTCAGTAAGTCAGGAGGTCGGTGAGTCGGGAGGTCGGTGAGTCGAGACGTCGGGAGGTCGGTGAGTCGGAGGTCGGTGAGTCGTGAGTTCGGTGAGTCGGGAGGTCAAGAGGTCGGTGAGTTCACTGAGTCGGGAGGTCGGTGAGTGGGGAGGTCGGGAGGTCGGTGACTCGGGAGGTCCGTGAGTCGGGAGGTCGGGAGGTCGGCGAGTCGGGAGTTCGGGAGGTCGGTGACTCGGGAGGTCGGTGAGTCGGGAGGTCGGGAGGTCGGTGAGTCGGGAGTTCGGGAGGTCAGTAAGTCGGGAGGTCCGTGAGTCGGGACGTCGGGAGGTCGGTGAGTCGGAGGTCGGTGAGTCGTGAGTTCGGTGAGTCGGGAGGTCAAGAGGTCGGTGAGTTCGCTGAGTCGGGAGGTCGGGAGGGCGGTGAGTCGGGAGGTTGGGAGGTCGGTGTCTCGGGAGGTCTGTGAATCGAGAGGTCGGTGAGTGGAGAGGTTGGGAGGTCGGTGAGTTGGGAGGCCGGTGAGTGGGGAGGTCGGTGAGTCGAGAGGTCGCGAGGTCGGTGAGTCGGGAGGTCTGGAGGTCGGGAGGTCAGTGAGTCGGAGGTCGGGAGGTCGGCGAGTCGGGAGGTCGGGAGGTCGGGAGGTCGGTGAGTCGGGAGGTCGGTGAGTCGGGAGGTTGGTGAGTTGGGAGGTCGGGAGGTCGGTGAGTCAGGAGGTCGGGAGGTCGGGAGGTCTGTGATTCGGGAGGTCGGTAGGTCGGTGTGTCGGGAGGTCGGTGAGTCGGGAAGTCGGTGAGTCGGGAGGTCGGAATGTCAGTGAGTCGGGAGGTCGGGATGTCGGTGGGTCGGCAGGTCGTGAGTGGGGAGGTCGGGACGTCGGGAGGTCGACAGGTCGGGAGGTCGGTGAGTCGGGATGTCGGTGAGTAGGGAGGTCGGGACGTCGGGAGGTCGACAGGTCGGGAGGTCGGTGAGTCAGGAGGTCAGGAGGTCGGTTGGTCGGGAGGTCGTTGAGTCAGAAGGTCAGGAAGTCGGGAGGTCGGGAGGTCGGTGAGTCGGGAGGACGGTGAGTCGGGAGGTCGGGAGGTCGGTGAGTCGGGAGATCAGTCAGTCGGAAGGTCGGGAGGTCGGTGAGTCGGGAGGTCGGGATGTCGGTGGGTCGGCAGGTCGGTGAGTCGGGAGGTCGGTGAGTCGGGAGGTCGGTGGGTCAGGAGGTCAGTGAGTCGGGAGGTCGGTGAGTCGGGAGGTCAGTGAGTCGGGAGGTCGGTGAGTCGGGAGGTCAGTAAGTCGGGACGTCGGGATGTCGGTGAGTCGGGAGGTTGGTGAGTTGGGAGGTCGGGAGGTCGGTGAGTCAGGAGGTTGGGAGGTCGGTGAGTCGGGAGGTCGGGAAGTCTATGAGTCGGGAGGTCGGTGAGTCGGGAGGTCGGTGAGTCGGGAGGTCGGTGAATCGGGATGTCGGTGAGTCGGGAGGTCGGTGAGTCAGGTGGTCGGGAGGTCGGCGAGTCGGGAGGTCGGGAGGTCGGTGAGTCGGGAGATCGGTGAGTCGGGAGGTTGGTGAGTTGGGAGTTCGGGAGGTCGGTGAGTCAGGAGGTTGGGAGGTCGGTGAGTCGGGAGGTCGGGAGGTCTATGAGTCGGGAGGTCGGTGAGTCGGGAGGTCGGTGAGTCGGGAGGTCGGTGAATCGGGATGTCGGTGAGTCGGGAGGTCGGTGAGTCAGGTGGTCGGGAGGTCGGCGAGTCGGGAGGTCGGGAGGTCGGTGAGTCGGGAGATCGGTGAGTCGGGAGGTTGGTGAGTTGGGAGTTCGGGAGGTCGGTGAGTCAGGAGGTCGGGAGGTCGGTGAGTCAGGAGGTCGGGAGGCCTGCGGGTCGGGAGGTCGGTTGGTCGGTGAGTCGGGAGGTCGGTGAGTCGGGAGGTTGGTGAGTCGGGATGTCGGTGGGTCGGGAGGTCGGTGAGTCGGGATGTCGGGAGGTCTGTGAGTCGGGAGGTCGGGAGGTCGGGATGTCGGTGAGTCGGGAGGTCGGGAGGTCAGTGAGTCGGGAGGTCGGTGAGTCGGGAGGTCGGTGAGTCGGGAGGTCGGTGAGTTGGGAGGTCGGGAGGTCGGTGAGTCGGGAGATTGGGAGGTCTGTGAGTCGGGAGGTCGGGAGGTCGGTGAGTCGGGAGGTCGGTGAGTCGGGATGTCGGTGAGTCGGGAGGTCGGTGAGTCGGGATGTCGGTGAGTCGGTTGGTTGGGAGGTCGGTGAGTCAGAAGGTCAGGAGGTCGGTGGGTCGGGAGGTCGGGATGTCGGTGAGTCGAAGGTGGGGAGGTCGGTTAGTCGGGAGGTCGGGAGGTCGGTGAGTCGGGAGGTCGGGATGTCGGTGAGTCGGGAGTTCGGGAGGTCAGTAAGTCGGGAGGTCGGTGAGTCGGGAGGTCGGTGAGTCGGGAGGTCAGTGAGTCGGGAGGTCGGTGGGTTGGGAGGTCGGTGAGTCGGGAGGTCGGGAGGTCCGTGAGTCGGGAGGTCAGTGGGTCGGGAGGTCGGTGAGTCTGGAGGTCGGTGAGTCGGGAAGTCGGGAGGTCAGTGAGTCGGGAGGTTGGTGAGTCGGGAGGTCGGGTGGTCGGCGAGTCGGGAGGTCGGGAGGTCGGTGAGTCAGGAGATCGGTGAGTCGGGAGGTCGGGAGGTCGGTGAGTCGGGAGGTTGGTGAGTTGGGAGGTCGGGAGGTCGGTGATTCAGGAGGTCGGGAGGTCGGTGAGTCGGGAGGTCGGGAGGTCGGTGAGTCGGGAGGTCGGTGAGTCGGGAGGTCGGTGAGTCGGGAGGTCGGGAGGTCGGCGAGTCGGGAGGTCGGGAGTTCGGTGAATCGGGAGATCGGTGAGTCGGGAGGTTGGTGAGTTGGGAGTTCGGGAGGTCGGTGAGTCAGGAGGTCGGGAGGTCGGTGAGTCAGGAGGTCGGGAGGTCTGCGGGTCGGGAGGTCGGTTGGTCGGTGAGTCGGGAGGTCGGTGAGTCGGGAGGTCGGTGAGTCGGGATGTCGGGAGGTCTGTGAGTCGGGAGGTCGGGAGGTCGGGATGTCGGTGAGTCGGGAGGTCGGTGAGTCGGGAGGTCGGGAGATCTGTGAGTCGGGAGGTCGGTGAGTCGGGATGTCGGTGGGTCGGGAGGTCGGTGAGTCGGGATGTCGGGAGGTCTGTGAGTCGGGAGGTCGGGAGGTCGGGATGTCGGTGAGTCGGGAGGTCGGTGAATCGGGAGGTCGGTGAGTCGGGATGTCGGTGAGTCGGTTGGTTGGGAGGTCGGTGAGTCGGGAGGTCGGTGAGTCAGGAGGTCGGTGAGTCGGGATGTCGGTGAGTCGGGATGTCGGTGAGTCGGTTGGTTGGGAGGTCGGTGAGTCGGGAGGTCGGGATGTCGGTGAGTCGGGAGGTGGGGAGGTCGGTTAGTCGGGAGGTCGGGAGGTCGGTGAGTCGGGAGGTCGGGATGTCGGTGAGTCGGTAGGTCGATGAGTCGGGAGGTCGGTGAGTCGGGAGGTCGGGAGGTCGGTGAGTCGGGAGGTCGGTGAGTCGGGAGGTCGGTGAGTCGGGATGTCGGTGGGTCGGCAGGTCAGGAGGTCGGTGAGTCGGGAAGTCGGTGAGTCGGGAGGTCGGAATGTCAGTGAGTCGGGAGGTCGGGATGTCGGTGGGTCGGCAGGTCGTGAGTAGGGAGGTCGGGACGTCGGGAGGTCGACAGGTCGGGAGGTCGGTGAGTCGGGATGTCGGTGAGTGGGGAAGTCAGTGAGTAGGGAGGTCGGGACGTCGGGAGGTCGACAGGTCGGGAGGTCGGTGAGTCAGGAGGTCAGGAGGTCGGTTGGTCGGGAGGTCGTTGAGTCAGAAGGTCAGGAAGTCGGGAGGTCGGGATGTCGGTGAGTCGGGAGGACGGTGAGTCGGGAGATCAGTCAGTCGGAAGGTCGGGAGGTCGGTGAGTCGGGAGGTCAGGATGTCGGTGGGTCGGCAGGTCGGTGAGTCGGGAGGTCGGTGAGTCGGGAGGTCGGTGGGTCAGGAGGTCAGTGAGTCGGAAGGTCGGTGAGTCGGGAGGTCAGTCAGTCGGGAGGTCGGGAGGTCGGTGAGTCGGGAGGTTGGTGAGTTGGGAGGTCGGGAGGTCGGTGAGTCAGGAGGTTGGGAGGTCGGTGAGTCGGGAGGTCGGGAGGTCTATGAGTCGGGAGGTCGGTGAGTCGGGAGGTCGGTGAGTCGGGAGGTCGGTGAGTCGGGAGGTCGGTGAGTCGGGAGGTCGGCGAGTCGGGAGGTCGGGAGGTCGGCGAGTCGGGAGATCGGTGAGTCGGGAGGTTGGTGAGTTGGGAGTTCGGGAGGTCGGTGAGTCAGGAGGTCGGGAGGTCGGTGAGTCAGGAGGTCGGGAGGCCTGCGGGTCGGGAGGTCGGTTGGTCGGTGAGTCGGGAGGTCGGTGAGTCGGGAGGTTGGTGAGTCGGGATGTCGGTGGGTCGGGAGGTCGGTGAGTCGGGATGTCGGGAGGTCTGTGAGTCGGGAGATCGGGAGGTCAGTGAGTCGGGAGGTCGGTGAGTCGGGAGGTCGGTGAGTCGGGAGATTGGGAGGTCTGTGAGTCGGGAGGTCGGGAGGTCGGTGAGTCGGGAGGTCGGTGAGTCGGGAGGTCGGTGAGTCGGGAGATTGGGAGGTCTGTGAGTCGGGAGGTCGGGAGGTCGGTGAGTCGGGAGGTCGGTGAGTCGGGATGTCGGTGAGTCGGGAGGTCGGGAGGTCGGTGAGTCGGGAGGTCGGTGAGTTGGGAGGTCGGTGAGTCGGGAGGTCGGTGAGTCGGGAGGTCGGTGAGTCGGGAGGTCGGTGAGTCGGGATGTCGGTGAGTCGGGAGGTCGGTGAGTCGGGATGTCGGTGAGTCGGTTGGTTGGGAGGTCTGTGAGTCGGGAGGTCGGTGAGTCGGGAGGTCGGTGAGTCGGGATGTCGGTGAGTCGGGAGGTCGGTGAGTCGGGATGTCGGTGAGTCGGTTGGTTGGGAGGTCGGTGAGTCAGAAGGTCAGGAGGTCGGTGGGTCGGGAGGTCGGGATGTCGGTGAGTCGAAGGTGGGGAGGTCGGTTAGTCGGGAGGTCGGGAGGTCGGTGAGTCGGGAGGTCGGGATGTCGGTGAGTCGGGAGTTCGGGAGGTCAGTAAGTCGGGAGGTCGGTGAGTCGGGAGGTCGGTGAGTCGGGAGGTTGGGAGGTCGGTGGGTCGGGAGGTCGGTGATTCGGGAGGTCAGTGAGTCGGGAGGTCGGTGAGTCGGGATGTCGGTGAGTCGGGAGGTCGATGAGTCGGGAGGTCGGTGAGTCGGGAGGTCGGGAGGTCGGTGAGTCGGGAGGTCGGGAGGTCGGTGAGTCGGGAGGTCGGGAGGTCGGTGGGTCGGGAGGTCGGTGATTCGGGAGGTCAGTGATTCGGGAGGTCGGTGAGTCGGGAGGTCGGGACGTCGGGAGGTTGGTGAATCAGGAGATCGGGAGGTCAGTAAGTCGGGAGGTCGGTGAGTCGGGAGTTCGGTGAGTCGGGAGGTCGGGAGGTCGGCGAGTCGGGAGTTCGGGAGGTCAGTAAGTCGGGAGGTCGGTGAGTCGGGAGGTCGGTGAGTCGGGAGGTTGGGAGGTCAGTAAGTCGGGAGGTCGGTGAGTCGGGAGTTCGGGAGGTCAGTAAGGCGGGAGGTCCGTGAGTCGGAGGTCGGTGAGTCGGGAGGTCGGCGAGTCGGGAGGTCGGTGAGTCGGGAGGTTGGGAGGTCGGTGAGTCGGGAGTTCGGGAGGTCAGTAAGTCGGGAGGTCAGTGAGTCGGAGGTCGGTGAGTCGGGAGGTCGGTGAGTCGGGAGGTCGGGAGGTCGGTGAATCGGGAGGTCGGGAAGTCGGTGAGTCGGGAGGTCGGTGAGTCGGGAGGTCGGTGAGTCGGGAGGTCAGTGAGTCGGGAGGTCGGTGAGTCGGGAGGTCAGTGAGTCGGGAGGTCGGTGGGTTGGGAGGTCGGTGAGTCGGGAGGTCGGGAGGTCCGTGAGTCGGGAGGTCAGTGGGTCGGGAGGTCGGTGAGTCTGGAGGTCGGTGAGTCGGGAAGTCGGGAGGTCAGTGAGTCGGGAGGTCGGTGGGTCGGAGATCGGGAGGTCGGCGAGTCGGGAGGTCGGGATGTCGGTGGGTCGGGAGGTCGGTGAGTCGGGATGTCGGGAGGTCTGTGAGTCGGGAGATCGGGAGGTCAGTGAGTCGGGAGGTCGGTGAGTCGGGAGGTCGGTGAGTCGGGAGATTGGGAGGTCTGTGAGTCGGGAGGTCGGGAGGTCGGTGAGTCGGGAGGTCGGTGAGTCGGGAGGTCGGTGAGTCGGGAGATTGGGAGGTCTGTGAGTCGGGAGGTCGGGAGGTCGGTGAGTCGGGAGGTCGGTGAGTCGGGATGTCGGTGAGTCGGGAGGTCGGGAGGGTCGGTGAGTCGGGAGGTCGGTGAGTTG
Source organism: Pristiophorus japonicus (assembly GCF_044704955.1). Classification (NCBI taxonomy): domain Eukaryota; kingdom Metazoa; phylum Chordata; class Chondrichthyes; family Pristiophoridae; genus Pristiophorus; species Pristiophorus japonicus. The sequence goes on along the minus strand of NC_091991.1, from coordinate 105,599,096 downwards.
GGAGGTCGGTGAGTCGGGAGGTCGGTGAGTCAGGAGGTCAGGAGGTCGGTTGGTCGGGAGGTCGTTGAGTCAGAAGGTCAGGAAGTCGGGAGGTCGGGATGTCGGTGAGTCGGGAGGACGGTGAGTCGGGAGATCAGTCAGTCGGAAGGTCGGGAGGTCGGTGAGTCGGGAGGTCAGGATGTCGGTGGGTCGGCAGGTCGGTGAGTCGGGAGGTCGGTGAGTCGGGAGGTCGGTGGGTCAGGAGGTCAGTGAGTCGGAAGGTCGGTGAGTCGGGAGGTCAGTCAGTCGGGAGGTCGGGAGGTCGGTGAGTCGGGAGGTTGGTGAGTTGGGAGGTCGGGAGGTCGGTGAGTCAGGAGGTTGGGAGGTCGGTGAGTCGGGAGGTCGGGAGGTCTATGAGTCGGGAGGTCGGTGAGTCGGGAGGTCGGTGAGTCGGGAGGTCGGTGAGTCGGGAGGTCGGTGAGTCGGGAGGTCGGCGAGTCGGGAGGTCGGGAGGTCGGTGAGTCGGGAGATCGGTGAGTCGGGAGGTTGGTGAGTTGGGAGTTCGGGAGGTCGGTGAGTCAGGAGGTCGGGAGGTCGGTGAGTCAGGAGGTCGGGAGGCCTGCGGGTCGGGAGGTCGGTTGGTCGGTGAGTCGGGAGGTCGGTGAGTCGGGAGGTTGGTGAGTCGGGATGTCGGTGGGTCGGGAGGTCGGTGAGTCGGGATGTCGGGAGGTCTGTGAGTCGGGAGATCGGGAGGTCAGTGAGTCGGGAGGTCGGTGAGTCGGGAGGTCGGTGAGTCGGGAGATTGGGAGGTCTGTGAGTCGGGAGGTCGGGAGGTCGGTGAGTCGGGAGGTCGGTGAGTCGGGAGGTCGGTGAGTCGGGAGATTGGGAGGTCTGTGAGTCGGGAGGTCGGGAGGTCGGTGAGTCGGGAGGTCGGTGAGTCGGGATGTCGGTGAGTCGGGAGGTCGGGAGGTCGGTGAGTCGGGAGGTCGGTGAGTTGGGAGGTCGGTGAGTCGGGAGGTCGGTGAGTCGGGAGGTCGGTGAGTCGGGAGGTCGGTGAGTCGGGATGTCGGTGAGTCGGGAGGTCGGTGAGTCGGGATGTCGGTGAGTCGGTTGGTTGGGAGGTCGGTGAGTCAGAAGGTCAGGAGGTCGGTGGGTCGGGAGGTCGGGATGTCGGTGAGTCGAAGGTGGGGAGGTCGGTTAGTCGGGAGGTCGGGAGGTCGGTGAGTCGGGAGGTCGGGATGTCGGTGAGTCGGGAGTTCGGGAGGTCAGTAAGTCGGGAGGTCGGTGAGTCGGGAGGTCGGTGAGTCGGGAGGTTGGGAGGTCGGTGGGTCGGGAGGTCGGTGATTCGGGAGGTCAGTGAGTCGGGAGGTCGGTGAGTCGGGATGTCGGTGAGTCGGGAGGTCGATGAGTCGGGAGGTCGGTGAGTCGGGAGGTCGGGAGGTCGGTGAGTCGGGAGGTCGGGAGGTCGGTGAGTCGGGAGGTCGGGAGGTCGGTGGGTCGGGAGGTCGGTGATTCGGGAGGTCAGTGATTCGGGAGGTCGGTGAGTCGGGAGGTCGGGACGTCGGGAGGTTGGTGAATCAGGAGATCGGGAGGTCAGTAAGTCGGGAGGTCGGTGAGTCGGGAGTTCGGTGAGTCGGGAGGTCGGGAGGTCGGCGAGTCGGGAGTTCGGGAGGTCAGTAAGTCGGGAGGTCGGTGAGTCGGGAGGTCGGTGAGTCGGGAGGTTGGGAGGTCAGTAAGTCGGGAGGTCGGTGAGTCGGGAGTTCGGGAGGTCAGTAAGGCGGGAGGTCCGTGAGTCGGAGGTCGGTGAGTCGGGAGGTCGGCGAGTCGGGAGGTCGGTGAGTCGGGAGGTTGGGAGGTCGGTGAGTCGGGAGTTCGGGAGGTCAGTAAGTCGGGAGGTCAGTGAGTCGGAGGTCGGTGAGTCGGGAGGTCGGTGAGTCGGGAGGTCGGGAGGTCGGTGAATCGGGAGGTCGGGAAGTCGGTGAGTCGGGAGGTCGGTGAGTCGGGAGGTCGGTGAGTCGGGAGGTCAGTGAGTCGGGAGGTCGGTGAGTCGGGAGGTCAGTGAGTCGGGAGGTCGGTGGGTTGGGAGGTCGGTGAGTCGGGAGGTCGGGAGGTCCGTGAGTCGGGAGGTCAGTGGGTCGGGAGGTCGGTGAGTCTGGAGGTCGGTGAGTCGGGAAGTCGGGAGGTCAGTGAGTCGGGAGGTCGGTGGGTCGGGAGATCGGGAGGTCGGCGAGTCGGGAGGTCGGGATGTCGGTGGGTCGGGAGGTCGGTGAGTCGGGATGTCGGGAGGTCTGTGAGTCGGGAGATCGGGAGGTCAGTGAGTCGGGAGGTCGGTGAGTCGGGAGGTCGGTGAGTCGGGAGATTGGGAGGTCTGTGAGTCGGGAGGTCGGGAGGTCGGTGAGTCGGGAGGTCGGTGAGTCGGGAGGTCGGTGAGTCGGGAGATTGGGAGGTCTGTGAGTCGGGAGGTCGGGAGGTCGGTGAGTCGGGAGGTCGGTGAGTCGGGATGTCGGTGAGTCGGGAGGTCGGGAGGTCGGTGAGTCGGGAGGTCGGTGAGTTGGGAGGTCGGTGAGTCGGGAGGTCGGTGAGTCGGGAGGTCGGTGAGTCGGGAGGTCGGTGAGTCGGGATGTCGGTGAGTCGGGAGGTCGGTGAGTCGGGATGTCGGTGAGTCGGTTGGTTGGGAGGTCGGTGAGTCAGAAGGTCAGGAGGTCGGTGGGTCGGGAGGTCGGGATGTCGGTGAGTCGAAGGTGGGGAGGTCGGTTAGTCGGGAGGTCGGGAGGTCGGTGAGTCGGGAGGTCGGGATGTCGGTGAGTCGGGAGTTCGGGAGGTCAGTAAGTCGGGAGGTCGGTGAGTCGGGAGGTCGGTGAGTCGGGAGGTTGGGAGGTCGGTGGGTCGGGAGGTCGGTGATTCGGGAGGTCAGTGAGTCGGGAGGTCGGTGAGTCGGGATGTCGGTGAGTCGGGAGGTCGATGAGTCGGGAGGTCGGTGAGTCGGGAGGTCGGGAGGTCGGTGAGTCGGGAGGTCGGGAGGTCGGTGAGTCGGGAGGTCGGGAGGTCGGTGGGTCGGGAGGTCGGTGATTCGGGAGGTCAGTGATTCGGGAGGTCGGTGAGTCGGGAGGTCGGGACGTCGGGAGGTTGGTGAATCAGGAGATCGGGAGGTCAGTAAGTCGGGAGGTCGGTGAGTCGGGAGTTCGGTGAGTCGGGAGGTCGGGAGGTCGGCGAGTCGGGAGTTCGGGAGGTCAGTAAGTCGGGAGGTCGGTGAGTCGGGAGGTCGGTGAGTCGGGAGGTTGGGAGGTCAGTAAGTCGGGAGGTCGGTGAGTCGGGAGTTCGGGAGGTCAGTAAGGCGGGAGGTCCGTGAGTCGGAGGTCGGTGAGTCGGGAGGTCGGCGAGTCGGGAGGTCGGTGAGTCGGGAGGTTGGGAGGTCGGTGAGTCGGGAGTTCGGGAGGTCAGTAAGTCGGGAGGTCAGTGAGTCGGAGGTCGGTGAGTCGGGAGGTCGGTGAGTCGGGAGGTCGGGAGGTCGGTGAATCGGGAGGTCGGGAAGTCGGTGAGTCGGGAGGTCGGTGAGTCGGGAGGTCGGTGAGTCGGGAGGTCAGTGAGTCGGGAGGTCGGTGAGTCGGGAGGTCAGTGAGTCGGGAGGTCGGTGGGTTGGGAGGTCGGTGAGTCGGGAGGTCGGGAGGTCCGTGAGTCGGGAGGTCAGTGGGTCGGGAGGTCGGTGAGTCGGGAGATCGGTGAGTCGGGAGGTCGGGAGATTGGTGAGTTGGGAGGTCGGGAGGTCGGTGATTCAGGAGGTCGGGAGGTCGGTGAGTCGGGAGGTTGGTGAGTTGGGAGGTCGGGAGGTCGGTGATTCAGGAGGTCGGGAGGTCGGTGAGTCGGGAGGTCGGGAGGTCGGTGAGTCGGGAGGTCGGTGAGTCGGGAGGTCGGTGAGTCGGGAGGTCGGGAGGTCGGCGAGTCGGGAGGTCGGGAGTTCGGTGAGTCGGGAGATCGGTGAGTCGGGAGGTTGGTGAGTTGGGAGTTCGGGAGGTCGGTGAGTCAGGAGGTCGGGAGGTCGGTGAGTCGGGAGGTCGGTGAGTCGGGATGTCGGTGGGTCGGGAGGTCGGTGAGTCGGGATGTCGGGAGGTCGGTTAGTCGGGAGGTCGGGAGGTCGGTGAGTCGGGAGGTCGGGATGTCGGTGAGTCGGGAGTTCGGGAGGTCAGTAAGTCGGGAGGTCGGTGAGTCGGGAGGTCGGTGAGTCGGGAGGTTGGGAGGTCGGTGAGTCGGGAGGTCGGGAGGTCTGTGAGTCGGGAGGTCTGTGAGTCGGGAGGTTGGGAGGTCGGGAGGTCGGGAGGTCTGTGAGTCGGGAGGTCGGGAGGTCGGGAGGTCGGGAGGTCTGTGAGTCGGGAGGTCGGTGAATCGGGAGGTCTGTGAGTCGGGAGGTCGGTGAGTCGGGAGGTCGGGAGGTCGGTGAGTCGGGAGGTCTGTGAGTCGGGAGGTCGTGAGGTCGGGAGGTCGGGAGGTCGGTGAGTCGGGAGGTCTGTGAGTCGGGAGGTCGGTGAGTCGGGAGGTCGGGAGGTCTGTGAGTCGGGAGGTCGGTGAATCGGGAGGTCGGTGAGTCGGGATGTCGGTGAGTCGGGAAGTCGGTGAGTCGGGATGTCGGTGAGTCGGTTGGTTGGGAGGTCGGTGAGTCGGGAGGTCGGGAGGTCGGTGGGTCGGGAGGTCGGGATGTCGGTGAGTCGGGAGGTGGGGCGGTCGGTTAGTCGGGAGGTCGGGAGGTCGGTGAGTCGGGAGGTCGGGATGTCGGTGAGTCGGTAGGTCGATGAGTCGGGAGGTCGGTGAGTCGGGAGGTCGGTGAGTCGGGAGGTCGGTGAGTCGGGAGGTCGGTGAGTCGGGAGGTCGGTGAGTCGGGAGGTCGGTGAGTCGGGATGTCGGTGGGTCGGCAGGTCAGGAGGTCGGTGAGTCGGGAAGTCGGGACGTCGGGAGGTCGGGAGGTCGGTGAATCAGGAGATCAAGAGGTCAGTAAGTCGGGAGGTCGGTGAGTCGGGAGTTCGGTGAGTCGGGAGGTCCGGAGGTCGGCGATTCGGGAGTTCGGGAGGTCAGTAAGTCTGGAGGTCCGTGAGTCGGGAGGTCGGTGAGTCGGGAGAGGTCGGGAGGTCGGTGAGTCGGGAGTTCGGTGAGTCGGGAGGTCGGGAGGTCGGCGAGTCGGGAGTTCGGGAGGTCAGTAAGTCGGGAGGTCCGTGAGTCGGGAGGTCGGTGAGTCGGGAGTTCAGGAGGTCAGTAAGTCAGGAGGTCAGTAAGTCGGAGGTCGGTGAGTCGAGACGTCGGGAGGTCGGTGAGTCGGGAGTTCGGGAGGTCAGTAAGTCGGGAGGTCAGTAAGTCGGAGGTCGGTGAGTCGGAGGTCGGTGAGTCGTGAGTTCGGTGAGTCGGGAGGTCAAGAGGTCGGTGAGTTCGCTGAGTCGGGAGGTCGGTGAGTGGGGAGGTCGGGAGGTCGGTGACTCGGGAGGTCCGTGAGTCGGGAGGTCGGGAGGTCGGCGAGTCGGGAGTTAGGGAGGTCGGTGACTCGGGAGGTCGGTGAGTCGGGAGGTCGGGAGGTCAGTAAGTCGGGAGGTCCGTGAGTCGGGAGGTCGGTGAGTCGGGACGTCGGGAGGTCGGTGAGTCGGAGGTCGGTGAGTCGTGAGTTCGGTGAGTCGGGAGGTCAAGAGGTCGGTGAGTTCGCTGAGTCGGGAGGTCGGGAGGTCGGTGAGTCGGGAGGTTGGGAGGTCGGTGACTCGGGAGGTCTGTGAATCGAGAGGTCGGTGAGTCGAGAGGTTGGGAGGTCGGTGAGTTGGGAGGCCGGTGAGTCGGGAGGTCGGTGAGTCGAGAGGTCGGTGAGTCGAGAGGTTGGGATGTCGGTGAGTTGATAGGCCGGTGAGTCGGGAGGTCGGTGAGTCGAGAGGTCGCGAGGTCGGTGAGTCGGGAGGTCTGGAGGTCGGGAGGTCAGTGAGTCGGGAGGTCGGTGAGTCGGAGGTCGGGAGGTCGGCGAGTCGGGAGGTCGGGAGGTCGGGAGGTCGGTGAGTCGGGAGGTCGGTGTCGGGAGGTTGGTGAGTTGGGAGGTCGGGAGGTCGGTGAGTCAGGAGGTCGGGAGGTCGGAAGGTCTGTGATTCGGGAGGTCGGTAGGTCGGTGAGTCGGGAGGTCGGTGAGTCGGGAAGTCGGTGAGTCGGGAGGTCGGGTTGTCGGTGAGTCGGGAGGTCGGGATGTCGGTGGGTCGGCAGGTCGTGAGTGGGGAGGTCGGGACGTCGGGAGGTCGACAGGTCGGGAGGTCGGTGAGTCGGGATGTCGGTGAGTCAGGAAGTCAGTGAGTAGGGAGGTCGGGACGTCGGGAGGTCGACAGGTCGGGAGGTCGGTGAGTCAGGAGGTCAGGAGGTCGGTTGGTCAGGAGGTCGTTGAGTCAGAAGGTCAGGAAGTCGGGAGGTCGGGATGTCGGTGAGTCGGGAGGACGGTGAGTCGGGAGGTCGGGAGGTCGGTGAGTCGGGAGATCAGTCAGTCGGAAGGTCGGGAGGTCGGTGAGTCGGGAGATCAGTCAGTCGGAAGGTCGGGAGGTCGGTGAGTCGGGAGGTCGGGATGTCGGTGGGTCGGCAGGTCGGTGAGTCGGGAGGTCGGTGAGTCGGGAGGTCGGTGAGTCAGGAGGTCAGTGAGTCGGGAGGTCGGTGAGTCGGGAGGTCAGTGAGTCGGGAGGTCGGTGAGTCGGGAGGTCAGTAAGTCGGGACGTCGGGATGTCGGTGAGTCGGGAGGTCAGTCAGTCGGGAGGTCGGGAGGTCGGTGAGTCGGGAGGTTGGTGAGTTGGGAGGTCGGGAGGTCGGTGAGTCAGGAGGTCGGGAGGTCGGTGAGTCGGGAGGTCGGGAGGTCTGTGAGTCGGGAGGTCGGTGAGTCGGGAGGTCGGTGAGTCGGGAGGTCGGTGAGTCGGGAGGTCGGTGAGTCGGGAGGTCGGGAGGTCGGCGAGTCGGGAGGTCGGGAGGTCGGTGAGTCGGGAGGTCGGTGAGTCGGGAGGTCGGTGAGTCGGGAGGTCGGTGAGTCGGGAGGTCGGGAGATCGGTGAGTCGGGAGGTTGGTGAGTTGGGAGTTCGGGAGGTCGGTGAGTCAGGAGGTCGGGAGGTCGGTGAGTCAGGAGGTCGGGAGGTCGGTGAGTCAGGAGGTCGGGAGGTCTGCGGGTCGGGAGGTCGGTGAGTCGGGAGGTCGGTGAGTCGGGATGTCGGTGGGTCGGGAGGTCGGGAGGTCGGGATGTCGGTGAGTCGCGAGGTCGGGAGGTCTGTGAGTCGGGAGGTCGGGAGGTCTGTGAGTCGGGAGGTCGGTGAGTCAGGAGGTCGGTGAGTCGGGAGGTCGGTGAGTCGGGAGGTCGGTGAGTCGGGAGGTCGGTGAGTCGGGAGGTTTGGAGGTCTGTGAGTCTGGAGGTTGGGAGGTCTGTGAGTCGGGAGGTCGGGAGGTCGGTGAGTCGGGAGGTCGAGAGGTCTGTGAGTCGGGAAGTCGGTGAGTCGGGAGGTCGGTGAGTCGGGAGGTCGGTGAGTCGGGAGGTCGGTGAGTCGGGATGTCGGTGAGTCGGTTGGTTGGGAGGTCGGTGAGTCAGAAGGTCAGGAGGTCGGTGGGTCGGGAGGTCGGGATGTCGGTGAGTCGGGAGGTGGGGAGGTCGGTTAGTCGGGAGGTCGGGAGGTCGGTGAGTCGGGAGGTCGGGATGTCGGTGAGTCGGGAGGTCGATGAGTCGGGAGGTCGGTGAGTCGGGAGGTCGGGAGGTCGGTGAGTCGGGAGGTCGGTGAGTCGGGAGGTCGGTGAGTCGGGATGTCGGTGGGTCGGCAGGTCAGGAGGTCGGTGAGTCGGGAGGTCGGGACGTCGGGAGGTCGGGAGGTCGGTGAATCAGGAGATCGGGAGGTCAGTAAGTCGGGAGGTCAGTGAGTCGGGAGTTCGGTGAGTCGGGAGGTCGGGACGTCGGGAGGTCGGGAGGTCGGTGAATCAGGAGATCGGGAGGTCAGTAAGTCGGGAGGTCGGTGAGTCGCGAGTTCGGTGAGTCGGGAGGTCGGGAGGTCGGCGAGTCGGGAGTTCGGGAGGTCAGTAAGTCGGGAGGTCGGTGAGTCGGGAGGTCGGTGAGTCGGGAGTTCGGGAGGTCAGTAAGTCGGGAGGTCAGTAAGTCGGGAGGTCAGTGAGTCGAGACGTCGGGAGGTCGGTGAGTCGTGAGTTCGGTGAGTCGGGAGGTCAAGAGGTCGGTGAGTTCGCTGAGTCGGGAGGTCGGTGAGTGGGGAGGTCGGGAGGTCGGTGACTCGGGAGGTCGGTGAGTGGGGAGGTCGGGAGGTCGGTGACTCGGGAGGTCCGTGAGTCGGGAGGTCGGGAGGTCGGCGAGTCGGGAGTTCGGGAGGTCGGTGACTCGGGAGGTCGGTGAGTCGGGAGGTCGGGAGGTCGGTGAGTCGGGAGTTCGGGAGGTCAGTAAGTCGGGAGGTCCGTGAGTCTGGAGGTCGGTGAGTCGGGACGTCGGGAGGTCGGTGAGTCGGAGGTCGGTGAGTCGTGAGTTCGGTGAGTCGGGAGGTCAAGAGGTCGGTGAGTTCGCTGAGTCGGGAGGTCGGGAGGTCGGTGAGTCGGGAGGTTGGGAGGTCGGTGACTCGGGAGGTCTGTGAATCGAGAGGTCGGTGAGTCGAGAGGTTGGGAGGTCGGTGAGTCGGGAGGCCGGTGAGTCGAGAGGTTGGGATGTCGGTGAGTTGGGAGGCCGGTGAGTCGGGAGGTCGGTGAGTCGAGAGGTCGCGAGGTCGGTGAGTCGGGAGGTCTGGAGGTCGGGAGGTCAGTGAGTCGGGAGGTCGGTGAGTCGGAGGTCGGGAGGTTGGCGAGTCGGGAGGTCGGGAGGTCGGGAGGTCGGTGAGTCGGGAGGTCGGTGAGTCGGGAGGTTGGTGAGTTGGGAGGTCGGGAGGTCGGTGAGTTAGGAGGTCGGGAGGTCGGGAGGTCTGTGATTCGGGAGGTCGGGAGGTCGGTGAGTCGGGAGGTCGGTGAGTCGGGAAGTCGGTGAGTCGGGAGGTCGGGATGTCGGTGAGTCGGGAGGTCGGGATGTCGGTGGGTCGGCAGGTCGTGAGTAGGGAGGTCGGTACGTCGGGAGGTCGACAGGTCGGGAGGTCGGTGAGTCGGGATGTCGGTGAGTCGGGAAGTCAGTGAGTAGGGAGGTCGGGACGTCGGGAGGTCGACAGGTCGGGAGGTCGGTGAGTCAGGAGGTCAGGAGGTCGGTTGGTCGGGAGGTCGTTGAGTCAGAAGGTCAGGAAGTCGGGAGGTCGGGGTGTCGGTGAGTCGGGAGGACGGTGAGTCGGGAGGTCGGGAGGTCGGTGAGTCGGGAGATCAGTCAGTCGGAAGGTCGGGAGGTCGGTGAGTCGGGAGGTCGGGATGTCGGTGGGTCGGCAGGTCGGTGAGTCGGGAGGTCGGTGAGTCAGGAGGTCAGTGAGTCGGGAGGTTGGTGAGTCGGGAGGTCAGTAAGTCGGGACGTCGGGCTGTCGGTCAGTCGGGAGGTCGGGAGGTCGGTGAGTCGGGATGTCGGTGAGTCGGGAGGTCGGTGAGTCGGGAGGTCGGTGAGTCGGGAGGTCGGGAGGTCGGTGGGTCGGCAGGTCGGTGAGTCGGGAGGTCGGGACGTCGGGAGGTCGGGAGGTCGGTGAATCAGGAGATCGGGAGGTCAGTAAGTCAGGAGGTCGGGACGTCGGGAGGTCGGGAGGTCGGTGAGTCGGGAGATCGGGAGTTCAGTAAGTCAGGAGGTCGGTGAGTCGGGAGGTCGGGAGGTCGGGAGGTCGGGAGGTCGGTGATTCAGGAGATCGGGAGGTCAGTAAGTCGGGAGGTCGGTGAGTCGGGAGGTCGGGAGGTCGGGAGGTCAGTAAGTCGGGAGGTCGGTGAGTCAGAGGTCGGTGAATCGGGAGGTCGGGAGGTCGGTGAGTCGGGAGTTCGGGAGGTCAGTAAGTCGGGAGGTCCGTGAGTCGGGAGGTCGGTGAGTCGGGACGTCGGGAGGTCGGTGAGTCGGAGGTCGGTGAGTCGCGAGTTCGGTGAGTCGGGAGGTCAAGAGGTCGGTGAGTTCGCTGAGTCGGGAGGTCGGTAGGTCGGGTGGTCGGTGAGTCGGGAGGTCGGGAGATCGGTGACTCGGGAGGTCTGTGAATCGAGAGGTCGGTGAGTCTGGAGGTCGGTGAGTTGGGAAGTCGGGAGGTCGGTGAGTCGGGAGATCGGGAGGTCGGCGAGTCGGGAGGTCGGGAGGTCGGCGAGTCGGGAGGTCGGTGAGTCGGGAGATCGGGATGTCGGTGAGTCAGGAGGTCGGTGATTCGGGAGGTCGGGAGGTTGTTGATTTGGGAGTTCGGGAGGTCGGTGAGTTGGGAGGTCAGTGAGTCGGGAAGTCAGGAGCTTGGTAAGTTGGGTGGTCAGGAGGTCGGTGACTCGGGAGGTCGGGAGGTCGGTGAGTTCGGGAGGTCGGTGAGTCGGGAGGTCGGGAGGTCCGTGAGTCGGGAGGTCAGGAGGTCGCTGAGTCAGGAGGTCGGTGAGTCGGGAGGTCGGCAAGGCCGGGAGGTCGGTGAGTCAAGAGGTCGCGAGGTCGGTGAGTCGGGAGGTCGGTGAGTCGGGAGGTTGGTGAGTTGGGAGGTCGGGAGGTCGGTGAGTCGGGAGGTCGGTGAGTCCGGAGGTCGGTGAGTCGGGAGGTCGCTGAGTCGGGAGGTCGGTGAGTCGGGATGTCGGCAGGTCGGGAGGTCGGTGATTCGGGAGGTCGGGAGGTTGGTGAGTCGGGAGTTCGAGAGGTCGGTGAGTTTGGGAGATCGGTGAGTCGGGAGGTCGGGAGGTCCGTGAGTCGGGAGGTCAGTGGGTCGGGAGGTCGGTGAGTCTGGAGGTCGGTGAGTCGGGAAGTCGGGAGGTCAGTGAGTCAGGAGGTCGGTGAGTCGGGAGGTTGGGAGGTCGGTGAGTCGGGAGGTCTGGAGGTCGGGAGGTCGGTGAGTCGGGAGGTTGGGAGGTCGGTGAGTCGGGAGGTTGGGAGGTCGGTGAGTCGGGAGGTCTGGAGGTCGGGAGGTCGGCGAGTCGGAAGTCGGGAGGTCGGTGAGTCGGGAGATCGGTGAGTCGGGAGGTTGGTGAGTTGGGAGGTCGGGAGGTCGGTGAGTCAGGAGGTCGGGAGGTCGGTGAGTCGGGAGGTCGGGAGGTCTGTGAGTCGGGAGGTCGGTAGGTCGGTGAGTCGGGATGTCGGGAGGTCTGTGAGTCGGGAGGTCGGGAGGTCGGGAGGTCGGCGAGTCGGGATGTCGGGATGTCGGTGAGTCGGGAGGTCGGTGAGTCGGGAGGTTGGGAGCTCGGTGAGTCGGGAGGTCGGGAGGTCGGGAGGTCGGTGAATCAGGAGATCGGAAGGTCAGTAAGTCAGGAGGTCGGTGAGTCGGGAGGTCGGGAGGTCGGAAGGTCGGTGATTCAGGAGATCGGGAGGTCAGTAAGTCGGGAGGTCGGTGAGTCGGGAGGTCGGGAGGTCGGGAGGTCAGTAAGTCGGGAGGTCGGTGAGTCGGGACGTCGGGAGGTCGGTGAGTCGGGAGTTCGGGAGGTCAGTAAGTCGGGAGGTCGGTGAGTCGGGAGGTCGGAAGGTCGGTGAGTCGGGAGTTCGGGAGGTCAGTAAGTCGGAGGTCGGTGAGTCGGGAGGTCGGGAGGTCGGTGAGTCGGGAGTTCGGGAGGTCAGTAAGTCGGGAGGTCGGCGAGTCTGGAGTTCGGGAGGTCAGGAGGTCAGGATGTCGGTGAGTCGGGAGTTCGGGAAGTCAGTAAGTCGGGAGATCCGTGAGTCGGGAGGTCGGTGAGTCGGGACGTCGGGAGGTCGGTGAGTCGGAGGTCGGTGACTCATGAGTTCGGTGAGTTGGGAGGTCAAGAGGTCGGTGAGTTTGCTGAGTCGGGAGGTCGGTAGGTCGGGAGGTCGGTGAGTCGGGAGGTCGGGAGATCGGTGACTCGGGAGGTCTGTGAATCGAGAGGTCGGTGAGTCTGGAGGTCGGTGAGTCGGGAAGTCGGGAGGTCGGTGAGTCGGGAGGTCGGTGAGTCGGGAGGTCGGGAGGTCGGCGAGTCAGGAGGTCGGTGAGTCGGGAGATCGGGATGTCGGTGAGTCAGGAGGTCGGTGATTCGGGAGGTCGGGAGGTTGTTGATTTGGGAGTTCGGGAGGTCGGTGAGTTGGGAGGTCAGTGAGTCGGGAAGTCAGGAGCTTGGTAAGTTGGGTGGTCAGGAGGTCGGTGACTCGGGAGGTCGGGAGGTCGGTGAGTTCGGGAGGTCGGTGAGTCGGGAGGTCGGGAGGTCCGTGAGTCGGGAGGTCAGGAGGTCGGTGAGTCAGGAGGTCGGTGAGTCAGGAGGTCGGTGAGTCGGGAGGTTGGCGAGGCCGGGAGGTCGGTGAGTCGAGAGGTCGCGAGGTCGGTGAGTCGGGAGGTCGGTGAGTCGGGAGGTTGGTGAGTTGGGAGGTCGGGAGGTCGGTGAGTCGGGAGGTCGGTGAGTCGGGAGGTCGGTGAGTCGGGAGGTCGCTGAGTCGGGAGGTCAGTGAGTCGGGATGTCGGCAGGTCGGGAGGTCGGTGATTCGGGAGGTCGGGAGGTTGGTGAGTCGGGAGTTCGAGAGGTCGGTGAGTTGGGAGGTCAGTGAGTCGGGAAGTCAGGAGCTTGGTAAGTTGGGTGGTCAGGAGGTCGGTGACTCGGGAGGTCGGGAGGTCGGTGAGTTCGGGAGATCGGTGAGTCGGGAGGTCGGGAGGTCCGTGAGTCGGGAGGTCAGTGGGTCGGGAGGTCGGTGAGTCGGGAGGTCGGTGAGTCGGAAAGTCGGGAGGTCAGTGAGTCAGGAGGTCGGTGAGTCGGGAGGTCGGGAGTTCGGGAGGTCGGCGAGTCGGAGGTCGGGAGGTCGGTGAGTCGGGAGATCGGTGAGTCGGGAGGTTGGTGAGTTGGGAGGTCGGGAGGTCGGTGAGTCGGGAGGTCGGTGAGTCGGGAGGTCGGGAGGTCTGTGAGTCGGGAGGTTTGTAGGTCGGTGAGTCGGGAGGTCGGTGAGTCGGGAGGTCGGTGAGTCGGGATGTCGGGAGGTCTGTGAGTCGGGAGGTCGGGAGGTCGGGAGGTTGGCGAGTCGGGAGGTCGGGATGTCGGTGAGTCGGGTGGTCGGTGAGTCGGGAGGTTGGGAGCTCGGTGAGTCGGGAGGTCGGGAGGTCGGGAGGTCGGTGAGTCGGGAGGTCGGGGTGTCGGTGAGTCGGGAGGTCGGTGAGTCGGGAGGTCGGGATGTCGGTGAGTCGGGAGGTCGGTGAGTCGGGAGGTCAGGAGGTCGGTGAGTCGGGAGGTCGGTGAGTCGGGATGTCGGTGAATCGGGAGGTCGGCGAGTCAGGAGGTCGGTGAGTCGGGAGATCGGGATGTCGGTGAGTCAGGAGGTCGGTGATTCGGGAGGTCGGGAGGTTGTTGATTTGGGAGTTCGGGAGGTCGGTGAGTTGGGAGGTCAGTGAGTCGGGAAGTCAGGAGCTTGGTAAGTTGGGTGGTCAGGAGGTCGGTGACTCGGGAGGTCGGGAGGTCGGTGAGTTCGGGAGGTCGGTGAGTCGGGAGGTCGGGAGGTCCGTGAGTCGGGAGGTCAGGAGGTCGGTGAGTCAGGAGGTCGGTGAGTCAGGAGGTTGGCGAGGCCGGGAGGTCGGTGAGTCGAGAGGTCGCGAGGTCGGTGAGTCGGGAGGTCGGTGAGTCGAGAGGTCGCGAGGTCGGTGAGTCGGGAGGTCGGTGAGTCGAGAGGTCGCGAGGTCGGTGAGTCGGGAGGTCGGTGAGTCGGGAGGTTGGTGAGTTGGGAGGTCGCGAGGTCGGTGAGTCGGGAGGTCGGTGAGTCGGGAGGTCGGTGAGTCGGGAGGTCGCTGAGTCGGGAGGTCGGTGAGTCGGGATGTCGGCAGGTCGGGAGGTCGGTGATTCGGGAGGTCGGGAGGTTGGTGAGTCGGGAGTTCGAGAGGTCGGTGAGTTGGGAGGTCAGTGAGTCGGGAAGTCAGGAGCTTGGTAAGTTGGGTGGTCAGGAGGTCGGTGACTCGGGAGGTCGGGAGGTCGGTGAGTTCGGGAGATCGGTGAGTCGGGAGGTCGGGAGGTCCGTGAGTCGGGAGGTCAGTGGGTCGGGAGGTCGGTGAGTCGGGAGGTCGGTGAGTCGGGAAGTCGGGAGGTCAGTGAGTCAGGAGGTCGGTGAGTCGGGAGGTCGGGAGGTCGGGAGGTCGGCGAGTCGGAGGTCGGGAGGTCGGTGAGTCGGGAGATCGGTGAGTCGGGAGGTTGATGAGTTGGGAGGTCGGGAGGTCGGTGAGTCGGGAGGTCGGTGAGTCGGGAGGTCGGGAGGTCTGTGAGTCGGGAGGTTGGTAGGTCGGTGAGTCGGGAGGTCGGTGAGTCGGGAGGTCGGTGAGTCGGGATGTCGGGAGGTCTGTGAGTCGGGAGGTCGGGAGGTCGGGAGGTTGGCGAGTCGGGAGGTCGGGATGTCGGTGAGTCGGGTGGTCGGTGAGTCGGGAGGTTGGGAGCTCGGTGAGTCGGGAGGTCGGGAGGTCGGGAGGTCGGTGAGTCGGGAGGTCGGTGAGTCGGGAGGTCGGGATGTCGGTGAGTCGGGAGGTCGGTGAGTCGGGAGGTCAGGAGGTCGGTGAGTCGGGAGGTCGGTGAGTCGGGATGTCGGTGAATCGGGAGGTCGGTGAGTCGGGAGGTCAGGAGGTCGGTTAGTCGGGAGGTCGGTGAGTCGGGATGTCGGTGAATCGGGAGGTCGGTGAGTCGGGATGTCGGTGGGTCGGCAGGTCGTGAGTAGGAAGGTCGGGACGTCGGGAGGTCGACAGGTCGGGAGGTCGGTGAGTCGGTGAGTCGGGATGTCGGTGAATCGGGAGGTCGGTGAGTCGGGAGGTCGGTGAGTCGGGAGGTCGGTGAGTCGGGAGGTCGCTGAGTCGTGAGGTCGGTGAGTCGGGATGTCGGTGAATCGGGAGATCAGGAGTCTGGAGGTCGGTGAGTCGGGAGGTCCTTGAGTCGGGAGGTCGGTGAGTCGGGATGTCGGTGGGTCGGGAGGTCGGTGTTGTCGAGAGGTCGGGAGGTTAGTCAGTCGGGAGATCGGTGAGTCGGGAGGTCAGGAGGTCGGTGGGTCGAGAGGTCATGAGGTCAGTCAGTCGGGAGGTCGGTGAGTCGGGAGGTCAGTGAGTCGGGAGGTCGGTGAGTCGGGAGGTTGGTGAGTCGGGAGATCGGGATGTCGGTGAGTTGGGAGGTCAGTGAGTCGGGAGGTCGGTGAGTCGGGAGGTCGGTGAGTCGGGAGGTCGGCGAGGCCGGGTGGTCGGTGAGTCGAGAGGTCGGGAGGTCGGTGAGTCGGGAGGTCGGTGAGTCGGGAGGTTGGTGAGTTGGGAGGTCGGGAGGTCGGTGAGTCGGGAGGTCGGTGAGTCGGGAGGTTGGTGAGTTGGGAGGTCGGGAGGTCGGTGAGTCAGGAGGTCGGGAGGTCGGTGAGTCGGGAGGTCGGTGAGTCGGGAGGTCGGTGAGTCGGGAGGTCGCTGAGTCGGGAGGTCGGTGATTCGGGAGGTCGGGAGGTCGGTGAGTCGGGAGGTCGCTGAGTCGGGAGGTCGGTGATTCGGGAGGTCGGGAGGTCGCTGAGTCGGGATGTCGGCAGGTCGGGAGGTCGGTGATTCGGGAGGTCGGGAGGTTGGTGAGTCGGGAGTTCGGGAGGTCGGTGAGTTGGGAGGTCAGTGAGTCGGGAAGTCAGGAGCTTGGTAAGTTGGGTGGCCAGGAGGTCGGTGACTCGGGAGGTCTGTGAGTCAGGAGGTCGGTGAGTCGGGAGGTCGGTGAGTCGGGAGGTCAGTGAGTCGGGAGGTCGGTGAGTCGGGAGGTCAGTGAGTCGGGAGGTCGGTGGGTTGGGAGGTCGGTGAGTCGGGAGGTCGGGAGGTCCGTGAGTCGGGAGGTCAGTGGGTCGGGAGGTCGGTGAGTCTGGAGGTCGGTGAGTCGGGAAGTCGGGAGGTCAGGGAGTCGGGAGGTCGGTGAGTCGGGAGGTCGGGAGGTCGGCGAGTCGGGAGGTCGGGAGGTCGGTGAGTCGGGAGATCGGTGAGTCGGGAGGTCGGGAGATTGGTGAGTCGGGAGGTCGGGAGGTCGGTGAGTCGGGAGGTTGGTGAGTTGGGAGGTCGGGAGGTCGGTGATTCAGGAGGTCGGGAGGTCGGTGATTCGGGAGGTCGGGAGGTCTGTGAGTCGGGAGGTCGGTGAGTCGGGAGGTCGGTGAGTCGGGAGGTCGGTGAGTCGGGAGGTCGGTGAGTCGGGAGGTCGGGAGGTCGGCGAGTCGGGAGGTCGGGAGGTCGGTGAGTCGGGAGATCGGTGAGGTCGGGAGGTTGGTGAGTTGGGAGTTCGGGAGGTCGGTGAGTCAGGAGGTCGGGAGGTCGGTGAGTCAGGAGGTCGGGAGGCCTGCGGGTCGGGAGGTCGGTTGGTCGGTGAGTCGGGAGGTCGGTGAGTGGGGAGGTCGGTGAGTCGGGATGTCGGTGGGTCGGGAGGTCGGTGAGTCGGGAGGTCGGTGAGTCGGGATGTCGGGAGGTCTGTGAGTCGGGAGGTCAGGAGGTCGGGATGTCGGTGAGTCGGGAGGTCGGTGAGTCGGGAGGTTGGGAGGTCTGTGAGTCGGGAGGTTGGGAGGTCTGTGAGTCGGGAGGTCGGGAGGTCGGTGAGTCGGGAGGTCGGGAGGTCGGTGATTCGGGAGGTCGGGAGGTCTGTGAGTCGGGAGGTTGGTGAGTCGGGAGGTCGGTGAGTCGGGAGGTCGGTGAGTCGGGAGGTCGGTGAGTCGGGAGGTCGGTGAGTCGGGATGTCGGTGAGTCGGGAGGTCGGTGAGTCGGGATGTCGGTGAGTCGGTTGGTTGGGAGGTCGGTGAGTCAGAAGGTCAGGAGGTCGGTGGGTCGGGAGGTCGGGATGTCGGCGAGTCGGGAGGTCGATGAGTCGGGAGGTCGGTGAGTCGGGAGGTCGGTGAGTCGGGATGTCGGTGGGTCTGCAGGTCAGGAGGTCGGTGAGTCGGGAGGTCGGGACGTCGGGAGGTCGGGAGGTCGGTGAATCAGGAGATCGGGAGGTCAGTAAGTCGGGAGGTCGGTGAGTCGGGAGTTCGGTGAGTCGGGAGGTCGGGAGGTCGGCGAGTCGGGAGTTCGGGAGGTCAGTAAGTCGGGAGGTCGGTGAGTCGGGAGGTCGGGAGGTCGGCGAGTCGGGAGGTCGGGAGGTCGGTGAGTCGGGAGGTCGGGAGGTCGGCGAGTCGGGAGATCGGTGAGTCGGGAGGTCGGGAGATTGGTGAGTCGGGAGGTCGGGAGGTCGGTGATTCGGGAGGTCGGGAGGTCGGTGAGTCGGGAGGTCGGGAGGTCGGTGATTCGGGAGGTCGGGAGGTCTGTGAGTCGGGAGGTCGGTGAGTCGGGAGGTCGGGAGGTCGGTGAGTCGGAAGGTTGGTGAGTTGGGAGGTCGGGAGGTCGGTGAGTCAGGAGGTCGGGAGGTCGGTGATTCGGGAGGTCGGGAGGTCTGTGAGTCGGGAGGTCGGTGAGTCGGGAGGTCGGTGAGTCGGGAGGTCGGTGAGTCGGGAGGTCGGGAGGTCGGCGAGTCGGGAGGTCGGGAGGTCGGTGAGTCGGGAGATCGGTGAGGTCGGGAGGTTGGTGAGTTGGGATTTCGGGAGGTCGGTGAGTCAGGAGGTCGGGAGGTCGGTGAGTCAGGAGGTCGGGAGGTCTGCGGGTCGGGAGGTCAGTTGGTCGGTGAGTCGGGAGGTCGGTGAGTCGGGAGGTCGGTGAGTCGGGATGTCGGTGGGTCGGGAGGTCGGTGAGTCGGGATGTCGGGAGGTCTGTGAGTCGGGAGGTTGGGAGGTCGGGTTGTCGGTGAGTCGGGAGGTCGGTGAGTCGGGAGGTTGGGAGGTCTGTGAGTCGGGAGGTTGGGAGGTCGGTGAGTCGGGAGGTCGGGAGGTCGGTGATTCGGGAGGTCGGGAGGTCTGTGAGTCGGGAGGTCGGGAGGTCTGTGAGTCGGGAGGTCGGTGAGTCGGGAGGTCGGTGAGTCGGGAGGTCGGTGAGTCGGGATGTCGGTGAGTCGGGAGGTCGGTGAGTCGGGATGTCGGTGAGTCGGGAGGTGGGGAGGTCGGTGAGTCGGTTGGTTGGGAGGTCGGTGAGTCGGGAGGTCGGTGAGTCGGGATGTCGGTGAGTCGGGAGGTGGGGAGGTCGGTTAGTCGGGAGGTCGGGAGGTCGGTGAGTCGGGAGGTCGATGAGTCGGGAGGTCGGTGAGTCGGGAGGTCGGGATGTCGGTGAGTCGGGAGGTCGATGAGTCGGGAGGTCGGTGAGTCGGGAGGTCGGGAGGTCGGTGAGTCGGGAGGTCGGTGAGTCGGGAGGTCGGTGAGTCGGGAGGTCGGTGAGTCGGGATGTCGGTGGGTCTGCAGGTCAGGAGGTCGGTGAGTCGGGAGGTCGGGACGTCGGGAGGTCGGGAGGTCGGTGAATCAGGAGATCGGGAGGTCAGTAAGACGGGAGGTCGGTGAGTCGGGAGGTCGGGAGGTTCGGCGAGTCGGGAGTTCGGGAGGTCAGTAAGTCGGGAGGTCGGTGAGTCGGGAGGTCGGTGAGTCGGGAGGTCGGGAGGTCAGTAAGTCGGGAGGTCGGTGAGTCGGGAGTTCGGTGAGTCGGGAGGTCGGGAGGTCGGCGAGTCGGGAGTTCGGGAGGTCAGTAAGTCGGGAGGTCCGTGAGTCGGGAGGTCGGTGAGTCGAGAGGTCGCGAGGTCGGTGAGTCGGGAGGTCTGGAGGTCGGGAGGTCAGTGAGTCGGGAGGTCGGTGAGTCGGGAGGTCGGCGAGGCCGGGTGGTCGGTGAGTCGAGAGGTCGGGAGGTCGGTGAGTCGGGAGGTCGGTGAGTCGGGAGGTTGGTGAGTTGGGAGTTCGGGAGGTCGGTGAGTCGGGAGGTCGGTGAGTCGGGATGTCGGTGAGTCGGGAGGTGGGGAGGTCGGTTAGTCGGGAGGTCGGGAGGTCGGTGAGTCGGGAGGTCGATGAGTCGGGAGGTCGGTGAGTCGGGAGGTCGGGATGTCGGTGAGTCGGGAGGTCGATGAGTCGGGAGGTCGGTGAGTCGGGAGGTCGGGAGGTCGGTGAGTCGGGAGGTCGGTGAGTCGGGAGGTCGGTGAGTCGGGAGGTCGGTGAGTCGGGATGTCGGTGGGTCTGCAGGTCAGGAGGTCGGTGAGTCGGGAGGTCGGGACGTCGGGAGGTCGGGAGGTCGGTGAATCAGGAGATCGGGAGGTCAGTAAGTCGGGAGGTCGGTGAGTCGGGAGGTCGGGAGGTCGGCGAGTCGGGAGTTCGGGAGGTCAGTAAGTCGGGAGGTCGGTGAGTCGGGAGGTCGGTGAGTCGGGAGGTCGGGAGGTCAGTAAGTCGGGAGGTCGGTGAGTCGGGAGTTCGGTGAGTCGGGAGGTCGGGAGGTCGGCGAGTCGGGAGTTCGGGAGGTCAGTAAGTCGGGAGGTCCGTGAGTCGGGAGGTCGGTGAGTCGAGAGGTCGCGAGGTCGGTGAGTCGGGAGGTCTGGAGGTCGGGAGGTCAGTGAGTCGGGAGGTCGGTGAGTCGGGAGGTCGGCGAGGCCGGGTGGTCGGTGAGTCGAGAGGTCGGGAGGTCGGTGAGTCGGGAGGTCGGTGAGTCGGGAGGTTGGTGAGTTGGGAGTTCGGGAGGTCGGTGAGTCGGGAGGTCGGTGAGTCGGGAGGTTGGTGAGTTGGGAGGTCGGGAGGTCGGTGAGTCGGGAGGTCTGGAGGTCGGGAGGTCAGTGAGTCGGGAGGTCGGTGAGTCGGGAGGTCGGCGAGGCCGGGTGGTCGGTGAGTCGAGAGGTCGGGAGGTCGCTGAGTCGGGAGGTCGGTGATTCGGGAGGTCGGGAGGTCGGTGAGTCGGGAGGTCGCTGAGTCGGGAGGTCGGTGATTCGGGAGGTCGGGAGGTCGCTGAGTCGGGATGTCGGCAGGTCGGGAGGTCGGTGATTCGGGAGGTCGGGAGGTTGGTGAGTCGGGAGTTCGGGAGGTCGGTGAGTTGGGAGGTCAGTGAGTCGGGAGGTCGGTGAGTCGGGAGGTCAGTGAGTCGGGAGGTCGGTGAGTCGGGAGGTCAGTGAGTCGGGAGGTCGGTGGGTTTGGAGGTCGGTGAGTCGGGAGGTCGGGAGGTCCGTGAGTCGGGAGGTCAGTGGGTCGGGAGGTCGGTGAGTCTGGAGGTCGGTGAGTCGGGAAGTCGGGAGGTCAGGGAGTCGGGAGGTCGGTGAGTCGGGAGGTCGGGAGGTCGGCTAGTCGGGAGGTCGGGAGGTCGGTGAGTCGGGAGATCGGTGAGTCGGGAGGTCGGGAGATTGGTGAGTCGGGAGGTCGGGAGGTCGGTGAGTCGGGAGGTTGGTGAGTTGGGAGGTCGGGAGGTCGGTGAGTCAGGAGGTCGGGAGGTCGGTGATTCGGGAGGTCGGGAGGTCTGTGAGTCGGGAGGTCGGTGAGTCGGGAGGTCGGTGAGTCGGGAGGTCGGTGAGTCGGGAGGTCGGTGAGTCGGGAGGTCGGGAGGTCGGCGAGTCGGGAGGTCGGGAGGTCGGTGAGTCGGGAGATCGGTGAGGTCGGGAGGTTGGTGAGTTGGGAGTTCGGGAGGTCGGTGAGTCAGGAGGTCGGGAGGTCGGTGAGTCAGGAGGTCGGGAGGTCTGCGGGTCGGGAGGTCGGTTGGTCGGTGAGTCGGGAGGTCGGTGAGTCGGGATGTCGGTGGGTCGGGAGGTCGGTGAGTCGGGAGGTCGGTGAGTCGGGATGTCGGGAGGTCTGTGAGTCGGGAGGTCAGGAGGTCGGGATGTCGGTGAGTCGGGAGGTCGGTGAGTCGGGAGGTTGGGAGGTCTGTGAGTCGGGAGGTCGGGAGGTCTGTGAGTCGGGAGGTCGGGAGGTCGGTGAGTCGGGAGGTCGGGAGGTCGGTGATTCGGGAGGTCGGGAGGTCTGTGAGTCGGGAGGTCGGTGAGTCGGGAGGTCGGTGAGTCGGGATGTCGGTGAGTCGGGAGGTCGGTGAGTCGGGATGTCGGTGAGTCGGTTGGTTGGGAGGTCGGTGAGTCAGAAGGTCAGGAGGTCGGTGGGTCGGGAGGTCGGGATGTCGGCGAGTCGGGAGGTCGGTGAGTCGGGAGGTCGGTGAGTCGGGAGGTCGGTGAGTCGGGATGTCGGTGGGTCTGCAGGTCAGGAGGTCGGTGAGTCGGGAGGTCGGGACGTCGGGAGGTCGGGAGGTCGGTGAATCAGGAGATCGGGAGGTCAGTAAGTCGGGAGGTCGGTGAGTCGGGAGTTCGGTGAGTCGGGATGTCGGTGGGTCGGGAGGTCGGTGAGTCGGGAGGTCGGTGAGTCGGGATGTCGGGAGGTCTGTGAGTCGGGAGGTCAGGAGGTCGGGTTGTCGGTGAGTCGGGAGGTCGGTGAGTCGGGAGGTCGGGAGGTCTGTGAGTCGGGAGGTCGGGAGGTCGGTGAGTCGGGAGGTCGGGAGGTCTGTGAGTCGGGAGGTCGGTGAGTCGGGATGTCGGTGAGTCGGTTGGTTGGGAGGTCGGTGAGTAAGAAGGTCAGGAGGTCGGTGGGTCGGGATGTCGGCGAGTCGGGAGGTCGGTGAGTCGGGAGGTCGGTGAGTCGGGAGGTCGGTGAGTCGGGAGGTCGGTGAGTCGGGAGGTCGGTGAGTCGGGAGGTCGGTGAGTCGGGAGGTCGGTGAGTCGGGATGTCGGTGAGTCGGTAGGTCGGTGAGTCGGGATGTCGGTGAGTCGGTTGGTTGGGAGGTCGGTGAGTCAGAAGGTCAGGAGGTCGGTGGGTCGGGAGGTCGGGATGTCGGCGAGTCGGGAGGTCGGTGAGTCGGGAGGTCGGTGAGTCGGGAGGTCGGTGAGTCGGGAGGTCGGGACGTCGGGAGGTCGGGAGGTCGGTGAATCAGGAGATCGGGAGGTCAGTAAGTCGGGAGGTCGGTGAGTCGGGAGTTCGGTGAGTCGGGAGGTCGGGAGGTCGGCGAGTCGGGAGTTCGGGAGGTCAGTAAGTCGGGAGGTCGGTGAGTCGGGAGGTCGGGAGGTCGGCGAGTCGGGAGGTCAGGAGGTCGGTGAGTCGGGAGATCGGTGAGTCGGGAGGTCGGGAGATTGGTGAGTCGGGAGGTCGGGAGGTCGGTGATTCGGGAGGTCGGGAGGTCGGTGAGTCGGGAGGTCGGGAGGTCTGTGATTCGGGAGGTCGGGAGGTCTGTGAGTCGGGAGGTCGGTGAGTCGGGAGGTCGGGAGGTCGGTGAGTCGGAAGGTTGGTGAGTTGGGAGGTCGGGAGGTCGGTGAGTCAGGAGGTCGGGAGGTCGGTGATTCGGGAGGTCGGGAGGTCTGTGAGTCGGGAGGTCGGTGAGTCGGGAGGTCGGTGAGTCGGGAGGTCGGTGAGTCGGGAGGTCGGGAGGTCGGCGAGTCGGGAGGTCGGGAGGTCGGTGAGTCGGGAGATCGGTGAGGTCGGGAGGTTGGTGAGTTGGGATTTCGGGAGGTCGGTGAGTCAGGAGGTCGGGAGGTCGGTGAGTCAGGAGGTCGGGAGGTCTGCGGGTCGGGAGGTCAGTTGGTCGGTGAGTCGGGAGGTCGGTGAGTCGGGAGGTCGGTGAGTCGGGATGTCGGTGGGTCGGGAGGTCGGTGAGTCGGGATGTCGGGAGGTCTGTGAGTCGGGAGGTTGGGAGGTCGGGTTGTCGGTGAGTCGGGAGGTCGGTGAGTCGGGATGTCGGGAGGTCGGTGAGTCGGGAGGTTGGCAGGTCTGTGAGTCGGGAGGTTGGGAGGTCGGTGAGTCGGGAGGTCGGGAGGTCGGTGATTCGGGAGGTCGGGAGGTCTGTGAGTCGGGAGGTCGGGAGGTCTGTGAGTCGGGAGGTCGGTGAGTCGGGAGGTCGGTGAGTCGGGAGGTCGGTGAGTCGGGATGTCGGTGAGTCGGGAGGTCGGTGAGTCGGGATGTCGGTGAGTCGGTTGGTTGGGAGGTCGGTGAGTCGGGAGGTGGGGAGGTCGGTTAGTCGGGAGGTCGGGAGGTCGGTGAGTCGGGAGGTCGATGAGTCGGGAGGTCGGTGAGTCGGGAGGTCGGTGAGTCGGGATGTCGGTGAGTCGGTTGGTTGGGAGGTCGGTGAGTCGGGAGGTGGGGAGGTCGGGAGGTCGGTGAATCAGGAGATCGGGAGGTCAGTAAGTCGGGAGGTCGGTGAGTCGGGAGTTCGGTGAGTCGGGAGGTCGGGAGGTCGGCGAGTCGGGAGTTCGGGAGGTCAGTAAGTCGGGAGGTCCGTGAGTCGGGAGGTCGGCGAGTCGGGAGGTCGGTGAATCAGGAGATCGGGAGGTCAGTAAGTCGGGAGGTCGGTGAGTCGGGAGTTCGGTGAGTCAGGAGGTCGGGAGGTCGGCGAGTCGGGAGTTCGGGAGGTCAGTAAGTCGGGAGGTCCGTGAGTCGGGAGGTCGGGAGGTCGGTGAGTCGGGAGTTCGGTGAGTCGGGAGGTCGGGAGGTCGGTGAGTCGGGAGTTCGGGAGGTCAGTAAGTCGGGAGGTCGGTGAGTCGGGAGTTCGGTGAGTCGGGAGGTCGGGAGGTCGGTGAGTCGGGAGTTCGGTGAGTCGGGAGGTCGGGAGGTCGGTGAGTCGGGAGTTCGGGAGGTCAGTAAGTCGGGAGGTCGGTGAGTCGGGAGGTCGGTGAGTCGAGACGTCGGGAGGTCGGTGAGTCGGAGGTCGGTGAGTGTGGAGGTCGGGAGGTCGGTGACTCGGGCGGTCCGTGAGTCGGGAGGTCGGGAGGTCGGCGAGTCGGGAGTTCGGGAGGTCGGTGACTCGGGAGGTCGGTGAGTCGGGAGGTCGGGAGGTCGGTGAGTCGGGAGTTCGGGAGGTCAGTAAGTCGGGAGGTCCGTGAGTCGGGAGGTCGGGAGGTCGGTGAGTCGGAGGTCGGTGAGTCGTGAGTTCGGTGAGTCGGGAGGTCAAGAGGTCGGTGAGTTCGCTGAGTCGGGAGGTCGGGAGGTCGGTGAGTCGGGAGGTTGGGAGGTCGGTGACTCGGGAGGTCGGTGAGTCGAGAGGTTGGGATGTCGGTGAGTTGGGAGGCCGGTGAGTCGGGAGGTCGGTGAGTCGAGAGGTCGCGAGGTCGGTGAGTCGGGAGGTCTGGAGGTCGGGAGGTCAGTGAGTCGGGAGGCAGGTGAGTCGGAGGTCGGGAGGTCGGCGAGTCGGGAGGTCGGGAGGTCGGGAGGTCGGTGAGTCGGGAGGTCGGTGAGTCGGGAGGTTGGTGAGTTGGGAGGTCGGGAGATCGGTGAGTCAGGAGGTCGGTGAGTCGGGAGGTCGGTGAGTCGGGACGCCGGGAGGTCGGTGAGTCGGAGGTCGGTGATTCGTGAGTTCGGTGAGTCGGGAGGTCAAGAGGTCGGTGAGTTCGCTGAGTCGGGAGGTCGGTGACTCGGGAGGTCTGGAGGTCGGGAGGTCAGTGAGTCGGGAGGTCGGTGAGTCGGGAGATCGGTGAGTCGGGAGGTCGGTGAGTCGGGAGGTCGGTGAGTTGGGAGGCCGGTGAGTCGGGAGGTCGGTGAGTCGAGAGGTCGGTGAGTCGAGAGGTTGGGATGTCGGTGAGTTGGGAGGCCGGTGAGTCGGGAGGTCGGTGAGTCGAGAGGTCGCGAGGTCGGTGAGTTGGGAGGTCTGGAGGTCGGGAGGTCAGTGAGTCGGGAGGTCGGTGAGTCGGAGGTCGGGAGGTCGGCGAGTCGGGAGGTCGGGAGGTCGGGAGGTCGGTGAGTCGGGAGGTCGGTGAGTCGGGAGGTTGGTGAGTTGGGAGGTCGGGAGGTCGGTGAGTCAGGAGGTCGGGAGGTCGGGAGGTCTGTGATTCGGGAGGTCGGTAGGTCGGTGAGTCGGGAGGTCGGTGAGTCGGGAAGTCGGTGAGTCGGGAGGTCGGGATGTCGGTGAATCGGGAGGTCGGGATGTCGGTGGGTCGGCAGGTCGTGAGTAGGGAGGTCGGGACGTCGGGAGGTCGACAGGTCGGGAGGTCGGTGAGTCGGGATGTCGGTGAGTCGGGAAGTCAGTGAGTAGGGAGGTCGGGACGTCGGGAGGTCGACAGGTCGGGAGGTCGGTGAGTCGGGATGTCGGTGAGTCGGGAAGTCAGTGAGTAGGGAGGTCGGGACGTCGGGAGGTCGACAGGTCGGGAGGTCGGTGAGTCAGGAGGTCAGGAGGTCGGTTGGTCGGGAGGTCGTTGAGTCAGAAGGTCAGGAAGTCGGGAGGTCGGGATGTCGGTGAGTCGGGAGGACGGTGAGTCGGGAGGTCGGGAGGTCGGTGAGTTGGGAGATCAGTCAGTCGGAAGGTCGGGAGGTCGGTGAGTCGGGAGGTCGGGATGTCGGTGGGTCGGCAGGTCGGTGAGTCGGGAGGTCGGTGAGTCAGGAGGTCAGTGAGTCGGGAGGTCGGTGAGTCGGGAGGTCAGTAAGTCGGGACGTCGGGATGTCGGTGAGTCGGGAGGTCAGTCAGTCGGGAGGTCGGGAGGTCGGTGAGTCGGGATGTCGGTGAGTCGGGAGGTCGGTGAGTCGGGAGGTCGGTGAGTCGGGAGGTCGGGAGGTCGGTGGGTCGGCAGGTCGGTGAGTCGGGAGGTCGGTGAGTCGGGAAGTCGGGACGTCGGGAGGTCGGGAGGTCGGTGAATCAGGAGATCGGGAGGTCAGTAAGTCGGGAGGTCGGTGAGTCGGGACGTCGGGAGGTCGGGAGGTCGGTGAATCAGGAGATCGGGAGGTCAGTAAATCAGGAGGTCGGGACGTCGGGAGGTCGGGAGGTCGGTGAGGCGGGAGGTCAGTAAGTCAGGAGGTCAGTAAGTCAGGTGGTCAGTGAGTCGGGAGGTCGGTGAGTCGGGAGGTCAGTAAGTCAGGAGGTCGGTGAGTCGGGAGGTCGGTGAGTCGGGACGTCGGGAGGTCGGGAGGTCGGTGAATCAGGAGATCGGGAGGTCAGTCAGTCGGGAGGTCGGGAGGTCGGTGAGTCGGGAGGTCGGGAGGTAGGGAGATCGGGAGGTCGGTGATTCAGGAGATCGGGAGGTCAGTCAGTCGGGAGGTCGGTGAGTCGGGAGGTCGGCAGGTCGGGAGGTCAGTAAGTCGGGAGGTCGGTGAGTCGGGACGTCGGGAGGTCGGTGAGTCGGAGGTCGGTGAGTCATGAGTTCGGTGAGTCGGGAGGTCAAGAGGTCGGTGAGTTCGCTGAGTCAGGAGGTCAGTAGGTCGGATGGTCGGTGAGTCGGGAGGTCGGGAGATCGGTGACTCGGGAGGTCTGTGAATCGAGAGGTCGGTGAGTCTGGAGGTCGGTGAGTCGGGAAGTCGGGAGGTCGGTGAGTCGGGAGGTCGGTGAGTCGGGAGGTCGGGAGGTCGGCGAGTCGGGAGGTCGGTGAGTCGGGAGATCGGGATGTCGGTGAGTCAGGAGGTCGGTGATTCGGGAGGTCGGGAGGTTGTTGATTTGGGAGTTCGGGAGGTCGGTGAGTTGGGAGGTCAGTGAGTCGGGAAGTCAGGAGCTTGGTAAGTTGGGTGGTCAGGAGGTCGATGACTCGGGAGGTCGGGAGGTCGGTGAGTCGGGAGGTCGGTGAGTCGGGAGGTCGGGAGGTCCGTGAGTCGGGAGGTCAGGAGGTCGGTGAGTCAGGAGGTCGGTGAGTCGGGAGATCGGCGAGGCCGGGAGGTCGGTGAGTCGAGAGGTCGCGAGGTCGGTGAGTCGGGAGGTCGGTGAGTCGGGAGGTTGGTGAGTTGGGAGGTCGGGAGGTCGGTGAGTCGGGATGTCGGTGAATCGGGAGGTCGGTGAGTCAGGAAGTCGGTGAGTCGGGAGGTCGGTGAGTCGGGAGGTCGGTGAGTCGGGAGGTCGGTGAGTCGGGATGTCGGTGAATCGGGAGGTCGGTGAGTCGGGAGGTCGGTGAGTCGGGAGGTCGATGAGTCGGGAGGTCGCTGAGTCGCGAGGTCGGTGAGTCGGGATGTCGGCAGGTCGGGAGGTCGGTGATTCGGGAGGTCGGGAGGTTGGTGATTTGGGAGTTCGGGAGGTCGGTGAGTTGGGAGGTCAGTGAGTCGGGAAGTCAGGAGCTTGGTAAGTTGGGTGGTCAGGAGGTCGATGACTCGGGAGGTCGGGAGGTCGGTGAGTTCGGGGGTCGGTGAGTCGGGAGGTCGGGAGGTCCGTGAGTCGGGAGGTCAGTGGGTCGGGAGGTCGGTGAGTCGGGAGGTCGGTGAGTCGGGAGGTCGGTGAGTCGGGAAGTCGGGAGGTCAGTGAGTCGGGAGGTCGGTGAGTCGGGAGGTCGGGAGGTCGGTGAGTTCGGGGGTCGGTGAGTCGGGAGGTCGGGAGGTCCGTGAGTCGGGAGGTCAGTGGGTCGGGAGGTCGGTGAGTCGGGAGGTCGGTGAGTCGGGAGGTCGGTGAGTCGGGAAGTCGGGAGGTCAGTGAGTCGGGAGGTCGGTGAGTCGGGAGGTCGGGAGGTCGGAAAGTCGGGAGGTCAGTGAGTCAGGAGGTCGGTGAGTCGGGAAGTCGGGAGGTCAGTGAGTCGGGAGGTCGGTGAGTCGGGAGGTCGGCGAGGCCGGGAGGTCGGCGAGGCCGGGAGGTCGGTAGGTCGGCGAGGCCAGGAGGTCGGTGAGTCGAGAGGTCGGGAGGTCGGTGAGTCGGGAGGTCGGTGAGTCGGGAGGTTGGTGAGTTGGGAGGTCGGGAGGTCGGTGAGTCAGGAGGTCGGGAGGTCGGTGAGTCGGGAGGTCGGGAGGTCGGCGAGTCGGGAGATCGGGATGTCGGTGAGTCAGGAGGTCGGTGAGTCGGGAGGTCGGCGAGGCCGGGAGGTCGGTGAGTCGAGAGGTCGGGAGGTCGGTGAGTCGGGAGGTCGGTGAGTCGGGAGGTTGGTGAGTTGGGAGGTCGGGAGGTCGGTGAGTCAGGAGGTCGGCGAGGCCGGGAGGTCGGTGAGTCGAGAGGTCGGGAGGTCGGTGAGTCGGGAGGTCGGTGAGTCGGGAGGTTGGTGAGTTGGGAGGTCGGGAGGTCGGTGAGTCAGGAGGTCGGGAGGTCGGTGAGTCGGGATGTCGGTGAGTCGGGAGGTCGGTGAGTCGGGAGGTCGCTGAGTCGTGAGGTCGGTGAGTCGGGATGTCGGCAGGTCGGGAGGTCGGTGATTCGGGAGGTCGGGAGGTTGGTGAGTCGGGAGTTCGGGAGGTTGGTGAGTTGGGAGGTCAGTGAGTCGGGAAGTCAGGAGCTTGGTAAGTTGGGTGCTCAGGAGGTCGGTGACTCGGGAGGTCGGGAGGTCGGTGAGTCGGGAGGTTGGGAGGTCGGTGAGTCGGGAGGTCTGGAGGTCGGGAGGTCGGTGAGTCAGGAGGTCGGGAGGTCGGTGAGTCGGGAGGTCGGGAGGTCTGTGAGTCGGGAGGTCGGGAGGTCGGTAGGTCGGTGAGTCGGGAGGTCGGGAGGTCGGTGAGTCAGGAGGTCGGGAGGTCGGTGAGTCGGGAGGTCGGGAGGTCTGTGAGTCGGGAGGTCGGGAGGTCGGTAGGTCGGTGAGTCGGGAGGTCGGTGAGTCGGGAGGTCGGTGATTCGGGATGTCGGTGGGTCGGGAGGTCGGTGAGTCGGGATGTCGGGAGGTCTGTGAGTCGGGAGGTCGGGAGGTCGGGAGGTCGGCGAGTCGGGAGGTCGGGATGTCGGTGAGTCGGGAGGTCGGTGAGTCGGGAGGTTGGGAGCTCGGTGAGTCGGGAGGTCGGGAGGTCGGGAGGTCGGTGAGTCGGGAGGTCGGGAGTTCTGTGAGTCGGGAGGTAGGGAGGTCGGGAGGTCGGTGAGTCGGGAGGTCGGTGAGTCGGGAGGTCGGGATGTCAGTGAGTCGGGAGGTCGGTGAGTCGGGAGGTTGGGAGCTCGGTGAGTCGGGAGGTCGGGAGGTCGGGAGGTCGGTGAGTCGGAGGTCGGGGTGTCAGTGAGTCGGGAGGTCGGTGAGTCGGGAGGTCGGGGTGTCGGTGAGTCGGGAGGTCGGTGAGTCGGGAGGTCGGGATGTCGGTGAGTCGGGAGGTCGGTGAGTCGGGATGTCGGTGAATCGGGAGGTCGGTGAGTCGGGATGTCGGTGAATCGGGAGGTCGGTGAGTCGGGAGGTCAGGAGGTCGGTTAGTCGGGAGGTCGGTGAGTCGTGATGTCGGTGAATCGGGAGGTCGGTGAGTCGGGATGTCGGTGGGTCGGCAGGTCGTGAGTAGGAAGGTCGGGACGTCGGGAGGTCGACAGGTCGGGAGGTCGGTGAGTCGGTGAGTCGGGATGTCGGTGAATCGGGAGGTCGGTGAGTCGGGAGGTCGGTGAGTCGGGAGGTCGGTGAGTCGGGAGGTCGCTGAGTCGGGAGGTCGGTGAGTCGGGAGGTCGGGAGGTCGGTGAGTCGGGATGTCGGTGAATCGGGAGGTCGGTGAGTCGGGAAGTCGGTGAGTCGGGAGGTCGGTGAGTCGGGAGGTCGGTGAGTCGGGATGTCGGTGAGTCGGGAGGTCGGTGAGTCGGGAGGTCGGTGAGTCGGGAGGTCGGTGAGTCGGGAGGTCGGTGAGTCGGGAGGTCGGTGAGTCGGGATGTCGGTGAATCGGGTGGTCGGTGAGTCGGGAGGTCGGTGAGTCGGGAGGTCGGGAGGTCGGTGAGTCGGGAGGTCGGTGAGTCGGGAGGTCGATGAGTCGGGAGGTCGCTGAGTCGTGAGGTCGGTGAATCGGGATGTCGGCAGGTCGGGAGGTCGGTGATTCGGGAGGTCGGGAGGTTGGTGAGTCGGGAGTTCGGGAGGTCGGTGAGTTGGGAGGTCAGTGAGTCGGGAGGTCGGGAGCTTGGTAAGTTGGGTGGTCAGGAGGTCGGTGACTCGGGAGGTCGGGAGGTCGGTGAGTTCGGGGGTCGGTGAGTCGGGAGGTCGGGAGGTTCGTGAGTCGGGAGGTCAGTGGGTCGGGAGGTCGGTGAGTCTGGAGGTCGGTGAGTCTGTAGGTCGGTGAGTCGGGAAGTCGGGAGGTCAGTGAGTCGGGAGGTCGGTGAGTCGGGAGGTCGGGAGGTCGGAAAGTCGGGAGGTCAGTGAGTCAGGAGGTCGGTGAGTCGGGAAGTCGGGAGGTCAGTGAGTCGGGAGGTCGGTGAGTCGGGAGGTCGGCGAGGCCGGGAGGTCGGCGAGGCCGGGAGGTCGGTAGGTCGGCGAGGCCAGGAGGTCGGTGAGTCGAGAGGTCGGGAGGTCGGTGAGTCGGGAGGTCGGTGAGTCGGGAGGTTGGTGAGTTGGGAGGTCGGGAGGTCGGTGAGTCAGGAGGTCGGGAGGTCGGTGAGTCGGGAGGTCGGGAGGTCGGCGAGTCGGGAGATCGGGATGTCGGTGAGTCAGGAGGTCGGTGAGTCGGGAGGTCGGCGAGGCCGGGAGGTCGGTGAGTCGAGAGGTCGGGAGGTCGGTGAGTCGGGAGGTCGGTGAGTCGGGAGGTTGGTGAGTTGGGAGGTCGGGAGGTCGGTGAGTCAGGAGGTCGGCGAGGCCGGGAGGTCGGTGAGTCGAGAGGTCGGGAGGTCGGTGAGTCGGGAGGTCGGTGAGTCGGGAGGTTGGTGAGTTGGGAGGTCGGGAGGTCGGTGAGTCAGGAGGTCGGGAGGTCGGTGAGTCGGGATGTCGGTGAGTCGGGAGGTCGGTGAGTCGGGAGGTCGCTGAGTCGTGAGGTCGGTGAGTCGGGATGTCGGCAGGTCGGGAGGTCGGTGATTCGGGAGGTCGGGAGGTTGGTGAGTCGGGAGTTCGGGAGGTTGGTGAGTTGGGAGGTCAGTGAGTCGGGAAGTCAGGAGCTTGGTAAGTTGGGTGCTCAGGAGGTCGGTGACTCGGGAGGTCGGGAGGTCGGTGAGTCGGGAGGTTGGGAGGTCGGTGAGTCGGGAGGTCTGGAGGTCGGGAGGTCGGTGAGTCAGGAGGTCGGGAGGTCGGTGAGTCGGGAGGTCGGGAGGTCTGTGAGTCGGGAGGTCGGGAGGTCGGTAGGTCGGTGAGTCGGGAGGTCGGGAGGTCGGTGAGTCAGGAGGTCGGGAGGTCGGTGAGTCGGGAGGTCGGGAGGTCTGTGAGTCGGGAGGTCGGGAGGTCGGTAGGTCGGTGAGTCGGGAGGTCGGTGAGTCGGGAGGTCGGTGATTCGGGATGTCGGTGGGTCGGGAGGTCGGTGAGTCGGGATGTCGGGAGGTCTGTGAGTCGGGAGGTCGGGAGGTCGGGAGGTCGGCGAGTCGGGAGGTCGGGATGTCGGTGAGTCGGGAGGTCGGTGAGTCGGGAGGTTGGGAGCTCGGTGAGTCGGGAGGTCGGGAGGTCGGGAGGTCGGTGAGTCGGGAGGTCGGGAGTTCTGTGAGTCGGGAGGTAGGGAGGTCGGGAGGTCGGTGAGTCGGGAGGTCGGTGAGTCGGGAGGTCGGGATGTCAGTGAGTCGGGAGGTCGGTGAGTCGGGAGGTTGGGAGCTCGGTGAGTCGGGAGGTCGGGAGGTCGGGAGGTCGGTGAGTCGGAGGTCGGGGTGTCAGTGAGTCGGGAGGTCGGTGAGTCGGGAGGTCGGGGTGTCGGTGAGTCGGGAGGTCGGTGAGTCGGGAGGTCGGGATGTCGGTGAGTCGGGAGGTCGGTGAGTCGGGATGTCGGTGAATCGGGAGGTCGGTGAGTCGGGATGTCGGTGAATCGGGAGGTCGGTGAGTCGGGAGGTCAGGAGGTCGGTTAGTCGGGAGGTCGGTGAGTCGTGATGTCGGTGAATCGGGAGGTCGGTGAGTCGGGATGTCGGTGGGTCGGCAGGTCGTGAGTAGGAAGGTCGGGACGTCGGGAGGTCGACAGGTCGGGAGGTCGGTGAGTCGGTGAGTCGGGATGTCGGTGAATCGGGAGGTCGGTGAGTCGGGAGGTCGGTGAGTCGGGAGGTCGGTGAGTCGGGAGGTCGCTGAGTCGGGAGGTCGGTGAGTCGGGAGGTCGGGAGGTCGGTGAGTCGGGATGTCGGTGAATCGGGAGGTCGGTGAGTCGGGAAGTCGGTGAGTCGGGAGGTCGGTGAGTCGGGAGGTCGGTGAGTCGGGATGTCGGTGAGTCGGGAGGTCGGTGAGTCGGGAGGTCGGTGAGTCGGGAGGTCGGTGAGTCGGGAGGTCGGTGAGTCGGGAGGTCGGTGAGTCGGGATGTCGGTGAATCGGGTGGTCGGTGAGTCGGGAGGTCGGTGAGTCGGGAGGTCGGGAGGTCGGTGAGTCGGGAGGTCGGTGAGTCGGGAGGTCGATGAGTCGGGAGGTCGCTGAGTCGTGAGGTCGGTGAATCGGGATGTCGGCAGGTCGGGAGGTCGGTGATTCGGGAGGTCGGGAGGTTGGTGAGTCGGGAGTTCGGGAGGTCGGTGAGTTGGGAGGTCAGTGAGTCGGGAGGTCGGGAGCTTGGTAAGTTGGGTGGTCAGGAGGTCGGTGACTCGGGAGGTCGGGAGGTCGGTGAGTTCGGGGGTCGGTGAGTCGGGAGGTCGGGAGGTTCGTGAGTCGGGAGGTCAGTGGGTCGGGAGGTCGGTGAGTCTGGAGGTCGGTGAGTCTGTAGGTCGGTGAGTCGGGAAGTCGGGAGGTCAGTGAGTCGGGAGATCGGTGAGTCGGGAAGTCGGGAGGTCAGTGAGGCGGGAGGTCGGTGAGTCAGGAGGTCGGTGAGTCGGGAGGTCGGCGAGGCCGGGAGATCGGCGAGGCCGGGAGGTCGGTAGGTCGGCGAGGCCAGGAGGTCGGTGAGTCGAGAGGTCGGGAGGTCGGTGAGTCGGGAGGTTGGTGAGTTGGGAGGTCGGGAGGTCGGTGAGTCAGGAGGTCGGGAGGTCGGTGAGTCGGGAGGTCGGTGAGTCGGGAGGTCGCTGAGTCGGGAGGTCGGTGAGTCGGGATGTCGGCAGGTCGGGAGGTCGGTGATTCGGGAGGTCGGGAGGTTGGTGAGTCGGGAGTTCGGGAGGTCGGTGAGTTGGGAGGTCAGTGAGTCGGGAAGTCAGGAGCTTGGTAAGTTGGGTGGTCAGGAGGTCGGTGACTCGGGAGGTCGGGAGGTCGGTGAGTCGGGAGGTTGGGAGGTCGGTGAGTCGGGAGGTCTGGAGGTCGGGAGGTCGGCGAGTCGGAGGTCGGGAGGTCGGTGAGTCGGGTGATCGGTGAGGCGGGAGGTTGGTGAGTTGGGAGGTCGGGAGGTCGGTGAGTCGGGAGGTCGGGAGGTCGATGAGTCGGGAGGTCGGTAGGTCGGTGAGTCGGGAGGTCGGTGAGTCGGGAGGTCGATGAGTCGGGATGTCGGTGGGTCGGGAGGTCGGTGAGTCGGGATGTCGGGAGGTCTGTGAGTCGGGAAGTCGGGAGGTCGGGAGGTCGGCGAGTCGGGAGGTCGGGATGTCGGTGAGTCGGGAGGTCGGTGAGTCGGGAGGTTGGGAGCTCGGTGAGTCGGGAGGTCGGGAGTTCGGGAGGTCGGTGAGTCGGGAGGTCGGGAGGTCTGTGAGTCGGGAGTTCGGGAGGTCGGTGAGTCGGGAGGTCGGGAGGTCTGTAAGTCGGGAGGTCGGGAGGTCGGGAGGTCGGTGAGTCGGGAGGTCGGTGAGTCGGGAGGTCGGGGCGTCGGTGAGTCGGGAGGTCGGTGAGTCGGGAGGTCGGGATGTCGGTGAGTCGGGAGGTCGGTGAGTCGGGATGTCGGTGAATCGGGAGGTCGGTGAGTCGGGATGTCGGTGAATCGGGAGGTCGGTGAGTCGGGAGGTCAGGAGGTCGGTTAGTCGGGAGGTCGGTGAGTCGGGATGTCGGTGAATCGGGAGGTCGGTGAATCGGGAGGTCGGTGAGTCGGGATGTCGGTGAATCGGGAGGTCGGTGAGTCGGGAGGTCAGGAGGTCGGTTATTCGGGAGGTCGGTGAGTCGGGATGTCGGTGAATCGGGAGGTCGGTGAGTCGGGAAGTCGGGAGGTCAGTGATTCGGGAGATCGGTGAGTCGGGAAGTCGGGATGTCGGTGAATCGGGAGGTCGGTGAGTCGGGATGTCGGTGAATCTGGAGATCGGTGAGTCGGGAGGTCGGGAGGTCGGCAAGTCGGGAGGTCAGAGAGTCAGGAGGTCGGTGAGTCTGGAGGTCGGTGAGTCGGGAAGTCGGGAGGTCGGTGAGTCAGGAGGTCGGTGAGTCGGGAGGTCGGCGAGGCCGGGAGGTCGGCGAGGCCGGGAGGTCGGTAGGTCGGTGAGTCAGGAGGTTGGGAGGTCGGTGAGTCGGGAGGTTGGTGAGTTGGGAGGTCGGGAGGTCGGTGAGTCGGGAGGTCGGTGTGTCGGGAGGTCGGTGAGTCGGGAGGTCGCTGAGTCGGGAGGTCGGTGAGTCGGGATGTCGGCAGGTCGGGAGGTCGGTGATTCGGGAGGTCGGGAGGTTGGTGAGTCGGGAGTTCGGGAGGTCGGTGAGTTGGGAGGTCAGTGAGTCGGGAAGTCAGGAGCTTGGTAAGTTGGGTGGTCAGGAGGTCGGTGACTCGGGAGGTCGGGAGGTCGGTGAGTCGGGAGATTGGGAGGTCGGTGAGTCGGGAGGTCTGGAGGTCGGGAGGTCGGCGAGTCGGAGGTCGGGAGGTCGGTGAGTCGGGAGATCGATGAGTCGGGAGGTTGGTGAGTTGGGAGGTCGGGAGGTCGGGATGTCAGTGAGTCGGGAGGTCGGTGAGTCGGGAGGTTGGGAGCTCGGTGAGTCGGGAGGTCGGGAGGTCGGGAGGTCGGTGAGTCGGAGGTCGGGGTGTCAGTGAGTCGGGAGGTCGGTGAGTCGGGAGGTCGGGGTGTCGGTGAGTCGGTGGGTCGGGAGGTCGGTGAGTCGGGAGGTCGGGAGGTCTGTGAGTCGGGAGCTCGGTGAGTCGGGAGGTCGGGAGTTCGGGAGGTCGGTGAGTCGGGAGGTCGGGAGGTCTGTGAGTCGGGAGGTCGGGAGGTCGGGAGGTCGGTGAGTCGGGAGGTCGGGATGTCGGTGAGTCGGGTGATCGGTGAGTCGGGAGGTTGGTGAGTTGGGAGGTCGGGAGGTCGGCGAGTCGGAGGTCGGGAGGTCGGTGAGTCGGGTGATCGGTGAGTCGGGAGGTTGGTGAGTTGGGAGGTCGGGAGGTCGGTGAGTCGGGAGGTCGGGAGGTCGATGAGTCGGGAGGTCGGTAGGTCGGTGAGTCGGGAGGTCGGTGAGTCGGGAGGTCGATGAGTCGGGATGTCGGTGGGTCGGGAGGTCGGTGAGTCGGGATGTCGGGAGGTCTGTGAGTCGGGAGGTCGGGAGGTCGGGAGGTCGGTGAGTCGGGAGGTCGGGAGGTCTGTGAGTCGGGAGGTCGGGTGGTCGGGAGGTCGGCGAGTCGGGAGGTCGGGATGTCGGTGAGTCGGGAGCTCGGTGAGTCGGGAGGTCGGGAGTTCGGGAGGTCGGTGAGTCGGGAGGTCGGGAGGTCTGTGAGTCGGGAGGTCGGGAGGTCGGGAGGTCGGTGAGTCGGGAGGTCGGTGAGTCGGGAGGTCGGGGTGTCGGTGAGTCGGGAGGTCGGTGAGTCGGGAGGTCGGGATGTCGGTGAGTCGGGAGGTCGGTGAGTCGGGATGTCGGTGAGTCGGGAGGTCGGTGAGTCGGGAGGTCGGTGAGTCGGGAGGTCGGGAGGTCGGTGAGTCGGGAGGTCGGGATGTCGGTGAGTCGGGAGGTCGGTGAGTCGGGAGGTCGGGAGGTCGGTGAGTCGGGAGGTCGGGATGTCGGTGAGTCGGGAGGTCGGTGAGTCGGGAGGTCGGGAGGTCGGGATGTCGGTGAGTCGGGAGGTCGGTGAGTCGGGAGGTCGGTGAGTCGGGAGGTCGGGAGGTCGGTGAGTCGGGAGGTCGGGATGTCGGTGAGTCGGGAGGTCGGAGAGTCGGGAGGTCGGTGAGTCGGGAGGTCGGGAGGTCGGTGAGTCGGGAGGTCGGTGAGTCGGGAGGTCGGGATGTCGGTGAGTCGGGAGGTCGGTGAGTCGGGATGTCGGTGAATCGGGAGGTCGGTGAGTCGGGATGTCGGTGAATCGGGAGGTCGGTGAGTCGGGAGGTCAGGAGGTCGGTTAGTCGGGAGGTCGGTGAGTCGGGATGTCGGTGAATCGGGAGGTCGGTGAGTCGGGAGGTCAGGAGGTCGGTTAGTCGGGAGGTCGGTGAGTCGGGATGTCGGTGAATCGGGAGGTCGGTGAGTCGGGATGTCGGTGGGTCAGCAGGTCGTGAGTAGGAAGGTCGGGACGTCGGGAGGTCAACAGGTCGGGAGGTCGGTGAGACGGTGAGTCGGGATGGCGGTGAATCAGGAGGTCGGTGAGTCGGGATGTCGGTGGGTCAGCAGGTCGTGAGTAGGAAGGTCGGGACGTCGGGAGGTCGACAGGTCGGGAGGTCGGTGAGTCGGGAGGTCAGGAGGTCGGTTGATCGGTGGGTCGGTGAGTCGGGAGGTCAGGATGTCGGTTGTTCGGTAGGTCGGTGAGTCAGAAGGTCAGGAGGTCGGTGAGTCGGGAGTTCGGTGAGTCGGGAGGTCGGGAGGTCGGTGAATCAGGAGATCGGGAGGTCAGTAAGTCGGGAGGTCGGTGAGTCGGGATGTCGGTGAGTCGGGAGGTCGGTGAGTCGGGAGTTCAGTGAGTCGGGATGTCGGTGAGTCGGGAGGTCGGTGAGTCGGGAGGTCGGCGAGTCGGGAATCGCGAGGTCACTAAGTCGGGAGGTCGGTGAGTCGGGAGGTCGGTGAGTCGGGAGGTCGGTGAGTCGGGAGGTCGGGAGGTCCGTGAGTCGGGAGGTCGGTGGGTCGGGAGGTCTGTGAGTCGGGAGGTCGGTGAGTCGGGAAGTCGGGAGGTCAGTGAGTCGGGAGGTCAGTAAGTCGGGAGGTCGGTGAGTCGGGAGTTCCGTGAGTCGGGAGGTCGAGAGGTCGGTGAGTCGGGAGTTCGGGAGGTCAGTAAGTCGGGAGGTCGGTGAGTCGGGAGGTCGGTGAGTCGGGAGGTCGGGAGGTCGGTGAATCAGGAGATCGGGAGGTCAGTAAGTCGGGAGGTCGGTGAGTCGGGAGTTCGGTGAGTCGGGAGGTCGGGAGGTCGGCGAGTCGGGAGTTCGAGAGGTCAGTAAGTCGGGAGGTCCGTGAGTCGGGACGTCGGGAGGTCGGTGAGTTGGGAGGTCAAGAGGTCGGTGAGTTCGCTGAGTCGGGAGGTCAGGAGGGCGGTGAGTTGGGAGGTCGGGAGGTCGGTGAGTCGGGAGGTCGGGAGGTCAGTGACTCGGGAGGTCTGTGAATCGAGAGGTCGCGAGGTCGGTGAGTCGGGAGGTCTGGAGGTCGGGAGGTCGGTGAGTGGAGAGGTTGGGAGGTCGGTGAGTTGGGAGGTCGGTGAGTCGGGAGGTCGGTGAGTCGAGAGGTCGCGAGGTCGGTGAGTCGGGAGGTCTGGAGGTCGGGAGGTCGGTGAGTCGGGAGGTCGGGAGGTCGGTGAGTCGGGAGGTCGGGAGGTCGGCGAGCCGGGAGGTCGGGAGGTCGGTGAGTCGGGAGGTCGGTGAGTCGGGAGGTTGGTGAGTTGGGAGGTCGGGAGGTCGGTGAGTCAGGAGGTCGGGAGGTCGGGAGGTCTGTGATTCGCGAGGTCGGTGGGTCGGGAGGTCGGGAGGTCCGTGAGTCGGGAGGTCGGTGGGTCGGGAGGTCTGTGGGTCGGGAGGTCGGTGAGTGGGGAAGTCGGGAGGTCAGTGAGTCGGGAGGTCAGTAAGTCGGGAGGTCGGTGAGTCGGGAGGTCGCTGAGTCGTGAGGTCGGTGAGTCGGGATGTCGGCAGGTCGGGAGGTCGGTGATTCGGGAGGTCGGGAGGTTGGTGAGTCGGGAGTTCGGGAGGTCGGTGAGCCGGGAGGTCAGTGAGTCGGGAAGTCAGGAGCTTGGTAAGTTGGGTGGCCAGGAGGTCGGTGACTCGGGAGGTCGGGAGGTCGGTGAGTTCGGGAGGTCGGTGAGTCGGGAGGTCGGGAGGTCCGTGAGTCGGGAGGTCAGTGGGTCGGGAGGTCGGTGAGTTCGGGAGGTCGGTGAGTCGGGAGGTCGGGAGGTCCGTGAGTCGGGAGGTCAGTGGGTCGGGAGGTCGGTGAGTCTGGAGGTCGGTGAGTCGGGAAGTCGGGAGGTCAGTGAGTCGGGAGGTCGGTGAGTCGGGAGGTCGGGAGGTCGGCGAGTCGGGAGATCGGGATGTCGGTGAGTCAGGAGGTCGGTGAGTCGGGAGGTCGGCGAGGCCGGGAGGTCGGTGAGTCGAGAGGTCGGGAGGTCGGTGAGTCGGGAGGTCGGTGAGTCGGGAGGTTGGTGAGTTGGGAGGTCGGGAGGTCGGTGAGTCAGGAGGTCGGGAGGTCGGTGAGTCGGGAGGTCGGTGAGTCGGGAGGTCGGTGAGTCGGGAGGTCGCTGAGTCGTGAGGTCGGTGAGTCGGGATGTCGGCAGGTCGGGAGGTCGGTGATTCGGGAGGTCGGGAGGTTGGTGAGTCGGGAGTTCGGGAGGTTGGTGAGTTGGGAGGTCAGTGAGTCGGGAAGTCAGGAGCTTGGTAAGTTGGGTGGTCAGGAGGTCGGTGACTCGGGAGGTCGGGAGGTCGGTGAGTCGGGAGGTTGGGAGGTTGGTGAGTCGGGAGGTCTGGAGGTCGGGAGGTCGGCGAGTCGGAGGTCGGGAGGTCGGTGAGTCGGGAGGTCGGTGAGTCGGGAGGTCGGTGAGTCGGGAGGTTGGGAGCTCGGTGAGTCGGGAGGTCGGGAGTTCTGTGAGTCGGGAGGTCGGGAGGTCGGGAGGTCGGTGAGTCGGGAGGTCGGTGAGTCGGGAGGTCGGGGTGTCGGTGAGTCGGGAGGTCGGTGAGTCGGGAGGTCGGTGAGTCGGGAGGTCGATGAATCGGGAGGTCGGTGAGTCGGGAGGTCGGTGAGTCGGGAGGTCGGTAAGTCGGGAGGTCGATGAGTCGGGAGGTCGCTGAGTCGCGAGGTCGGTGAGTCGGGATGTCGGCAGGTCGGGAGGTCGGTGATTCGGGAGGTCGGGAGGTTGGTGAGTCGGGAGTTCGGGAGGTCGGTGAGTTGGGAGGTCAGCGAGTCGGGAAGTCAGGAGCTTGGTAAGTTGGGTGGTCAGGAGGTCGGTGACTCGGGAGGTCGGGAGGTCGGTGAGTTCGGGGGTCGGTGAGTCGGGAGGTCGGGAGGTCCGTGAGTCGGGAGGTCAGTGGGTCGGGAGGTCGGTGAGTCTGGAGGTCGGTGAGTCTGGAGGTCGGTGAGTCGGGAAGTCGGGAGGTCAGTGAGTCGGGAGATCGGTGAGTCGGGAGGTCGGGAGGTCGGCAAGTCGGGAGGTCAGAGAGTCAGGAGGTCGGTGAGTCGGGAGGTCGGCGAGGCCGGGAGGTCGGCGAGGCCGGGAGGTCGGTAGGTCGGCGAGGCCAGGAGGTCGGTGAGTCGAGAGGTCGGGAGGTCGGTGAGTCGGGAGGTCGGTGAGTCGGGAGGTTGGTGAGTTGGGAGGTCGGGAGGTCGGTGAGTCAGGAGGTCGGGAGGTCGGTGAGTCGGGAGGTTGGTGAGTTGGGAGGTCTGGAGGTCGGTGAGTCAGAAGGTCGGGAGGTCGGTGAGTCAGGAGGTCGGTGAGTCGGGAGGTCGCTGAGTCGGGAGGTTGGTGAGTTGGGAGGTCGGGAGGTCGGTGAGTCAGGAGGTCGGGAGGTCGGTGAGTCGGGAGGTTGGTGAGTTGGGAGGTCGGGAGGTCGGTGAGTCAGAAGGTCGGGAGGTCGGTGAGTCGGGAGGTCGGTGAGTCGGGAGGTCGCTGAGTCGGGAGGTCGGTGAGTCGGGATGTCAG
The DNA here is from genome assembly GCF_044704955.1 of Pristiophorus japonicus. Classification (NCBI taxonomy): domain Eukaryota; kingdom Metazoa; phylum Chordata; class Chondrichthyes; family Pristiophoridae; genus Pristiophorus; species Pristiophorus japonicus. Next base: position 105,559,759 of record NC_091991.1, on the reverse strand, counting down.
CAGGTCGGGAGGTCGGTGATTCGGGAGGTCGGGAGGTTGGTGAGTCGGGAGTTCGGGAGGTCGGTGAGTTGGGAGGTCAGTGAGTCGGGAAGTCAGGAGCTTGGTAAGTTGGGTGGTCAGGAGGTCGGTGACTCGGGAGGTCGGGAGGTCGGTGAGTCGGGAGGTTGGGAGGTCGGTGAGTCGGGAGGTCTGGAGGTCGGGAGGTCGGTGGGTCGGGAGGTCGGTGAGTCGGGAGATCGGTGAGTCGGGAGGTTGGTGAGTTGGGAGGTCGGGAGGTCGGTGAGTCGGGAGGTCGGGAGGTCTGTGAGTCGGGAGGTCGGTGAGTCGGGAGGTCGATGAGTCGTGATGTCGGTGGGTCGGGAGGTCGGTGATTCGGGATGTCGGGAGGTCTGTGAGTCGGGAGGTCAGGAGGTCGGGAGGTCGGCGAGTCGGGAGGTCGGGATGTCGGTGAGTCGGGAGGTCGGTGAGTCAGGAGGTTGGGAGCTCGGTGAGTCGGGAGGTCGGGAGTTCGGGAGGTCGGTGAGTCGGGAGGTCGGGAGGTCTGTGAGTCGGGAGGTCGGGAGGTCGGGAGGTCGGTGAGTCGGGAGGTCGGTGAGTCGGGAGGTCGGGGTGTCGGTGAGTCGGGAGGTCGGTGAGTCGGGAGGTCGGGATGTCGGTGAGTCGGGAGGTCGGTGAGTCGGAATGTCGGTGAATCGGGAGGTCGGTGAGTCGGGATGTCGGTGAATCGGGAGGTCGGTGAGTCGGGAGGTCAGGAGGTCGGTTAGTCGGGAGGTCGGTGAGTCGGGATGTCGGTGAATCGGGTGGTCGTGAGTCGGGATGTCGGTGGGTCGGCAGGTCGTCAGTAGGAAGGTCGGGACGTCGGGAGGTCGACAGGTCGGGAGGTCGGTGAGACGGTGAGTCGGGATGGCGGTGAATCGGGAGGTCGGTGAGTCGGGATGTCGGTGGGTCAGCAGGTCGTGAGTAGGAAGGTCGGGACGTCGGGAGGTCGACAGGTCGGGAGGTCGGTGAGTCGGGAGGTCAGGAGGTCGGTTGATCGGTGGGTCGGTGAGCCGGGAGGTCAGGAGGTCGGTTGTTCGGTAGGTCGGTGAGTCAGAAGGTCAGGAGGTCGGTGAGTCGGGAGTTCGGTGAGTCGGGAGGTCGGTGAATCAGGAGATCGGGAGGTCAGTAAGTCGGGAGGTCGGTGAGTCGGGATGTCGGTGAGTCGGGAGGTCGGTGAGTCGGGAGGTCGGTGAGTCGGGAGGTCGGGAGGTCCGTGAGTCGGGAGGTCAGTGGGTCGGGAGGTCGGTGAGTTCGGGAGGTCGGTGAGTCGGGAGGTCGGGAGGTCCGTGAGTCGGGAGGTCAGTGGGTCGGGAGGTCGGTGAGTCTGGAGGTCGGTGAGTCGGGAAGTCGGGAGGTCAGTGAGTCGGGAGGTCGATGAGTCGGGAGGTTGGTGAGTTGGGAGGTCAGGAGGTCGGTGAGTCAGGAGGTCGGGAGGTCGGTGAGTCGGGAGGTCGGTGAGTCGGGAGGTTGGTGAGTTGGGAGGTCAGGAGGTCGGTGAGTCAGGAGGTCGGGAGGTCGGTGAGTCGGGATGTCGGTGAGTCGGGAGGTCGGTGAGTCGGGAGGTCGCTGAGTCGTGAGGTCGGTGAGTCGGGATGTCGGCAGGTCGGGAGGTCGGTGATTCGGGAGGTCGGGAGGTTGGTGAGTCGGGAGGTCAGTGAGTCGGGAGGTCGCTGAGTCGTGAGGTCGGTGAGTCGGGATGTCGGCAGGTCGGGAGGTCGGTGATTCGGGAGGTCGGGAGGTTGGTGAGTCGGGAGTTCGGGAGGTCGGTGAGTTGGGAGGTCAGTGAGTCGGGAAGTCAGGAGCTTGGTAAGTTGGGTGGTCAGGAGGTCGGTGACTCGGGAGGTCGGGAGGTCGGTGAGTCGGGAGGTTGGGAGGTCGGTGAGTCGGGAGGTCTGGAGGTCGGGAGGTCGGCGAGTCGGAGGTCGGGAGGTCGGTGAGTCGGGAGATCGGTGAGTCGGGAGGTTGGTGAGTTGGGAGGTCGGGAGGTCGGTGAGTCAGGAGGTCGGGAGGTCGGTGAGTCGGGAGGTCGGGAGGTCGGCGAGTCGGGAGGTCGGGATGTCGGTGAGTCGGGAGGTCGGTGAGTCGGGAGGTTGGGAGCTCGGTGAGTCGGGAGGTCGGGAGTTCGGGAGGTCGGTGAGTCGGGAGGTCGGGAGGTCTGTGAGTCGGGAGGTCGGGAGGTCGGGAGGTCGGTGAGTCGGGAGGTCGGTGAGTCGGGAGGTCGGGGTGTCGGTGAGTCGGGAGGTCGGTGAGTCGGGAGGTCGGGATGTCGGTGAGTCGGGAGGTCGATGAGTCGGGATGTCGGTGAATCGGGAGGTCGGTGAGTCGGGATGTCGGTGAATCGGGAGGTCGGTGAGTCGGGAGGTCAGGAGGTCGGTTAGTCGGGAGGTCGGTGAGCCGGGATGTCGGTGAATCGGGAGGTCGTGAGTCGGGATGTCGGTGGGTCGGCAGGTCGTCAGTAGGAAGGTCGGGACGTCGGGAGGTCGACAGGTCGGGAGGTCGGTGAGACGGTGAGTCGGGATGGCGGTGAATCGGGAGGTCGGTGAGTCGGGATGTCGGTGGGTCAGCAGGTCGTGAGTAGGAAGGTCGGGACGTCGGGAGGTCGACAGGTCGGGAGGTCGGTGAGTCGGGAGGTCAGGAGGTCGGTTGATCGGTGGGTCGGTGAGCCGGGAGGTCAGGAGGTCGGTTGTTCGGTAGGTCGGTGAGTCAGAAGGTCAGGAGGTCGGTGAGTCGGGAGTTCGGTGAGTCGGGAGGTCGGGAGGTCGGTGAATCAGGAGATCGGGAGGTCAGTAAGTCGGGAGGTCGGTGAGTCGGGATGTCGGTGAGTCGGGAGGTCGGTGAGTCGGGAGTTCGGTGAGTCGGGAGGTCAGGAGGTCGGCGAGTCGGGAGTTCGCGAGGTCAGTAAGTCGGGAGGTCGGTGAGTCGGGAGGTCGGTGAGTCGGGAGGTCGGTGAGTCGGGAGGTCGGGAGGTCCGTGAGTCGGGAGGTCGGTGGGTCGGGAGGTCTGTGGGTCGGGAGGTCGGTGAGTCGGGAAGTCGGGAGGTCAGTGAGTCGGGAGGTCAGTAAGTCGGGAGGTCGGTGAGTCGGGAGTTCCGTGAGTCGGGAGGTCGAGAGGTCGGTGAGTCGGGAGTTCGGGAGGTCAGTGAATCAGGAGATCGGGAGGTCAGTAAGTCGGGAGGTCGGTGAGTCGGGAGTTCGGTGAGTCGGGAGGTCGGTGAGTCGGGAGGTCGGTGAGTCGGGAGGTCGGGAGGTCGGTGAATCAGGAGATCGGGAGGTCAGTAAGTCGGGAGGTCGGTGAGTCGGGAGTTCGGTGAGTCGGGAGGTCGGGAGGTCGGTGAGTCGGGAGGTCGGGAGATCGGTGAGTCAGGAGGTCGGGAGGTCGGGAGATCGGTGAGTCGGGAGGTCTGTGAGTCGGGAGGTCGGTAGGTCGGTGAGTCGGGAGGTCGGTGAGTCGGGAGGTCGATGAGTCGTGATGTCGGTGGGTCGGGAGGTCGGTGAGTCGGGATGTCGGGAGGTCTGTGAGTCGGGAGGTCAGGAGGTCGGGAGGTCGGCGAGTCGGGAGGTCGGGATGTCGGTGAGTCGGGAGGTCGGTGAGTCGGGAGGTTGGGAGCTCGGTGAGTCGGGAGGTCGGGAGTTCGGGAGGTCGGTGAGTCGGGAGGTCGGGAGGTCTGTGAGTCGGGAGGTCGGGAGGTCGGGAGGTCGGTGAGTCGGGAGGTCGGTGAGTCGGGAGGTCGGGGTGTCGGTGAGTCGGGAGGTCGGTGAGTCGGGAGGTCGGGATGTCGGTGAGTCGGGAGGTCGGTGAGTCGGGATGTCGGTGAATCGGGAGGTCGGTGAGTCGGGATGTCGGTGAATCGGGAGGTCGGTGAGTCGGGAGGTCAGGAGGTCGGTTAGTCGGGAGGTCGGTGAGCCGGGATGTCGGTGAATCGGGAGGTCGTGAGTCGGGATGTCGGTGAGTCGGGAGGTCGGTGAGCCGGGATGTCGGTGAATCGGGAGGTCGGTGAGTCGGGATGTCGGTGGGTCGGCAGGTCGTCAGTAGGAAGGTCGGGACGTCGGGAGGTCGACAGGTCGGGAGGTCGGTGAGACGGTGAGTCGGGATGGCGGTGAATCGGGAGGTCGGTGAGTCGGGATGTCGGTGGGTCAGCAGGTCGTGAGTAGGAAGGTCGGGACGTCGGGAGGTCGACAGGGCGGGAGGTCGGTGAGTCGGGAGGTCAGGAGGTCGGTTGATCGGTGGGTCGGTGAGCCGGGAGGTCAGGAGGTCGGTTGTTCGGTAGGTCGGTGAGTCAGAAGGTCAGGAGGTCGGTGAGTCGGGAGTTCGGTGAGTCGGGAGGTCGGGAGGTCGGCGAGTCGGGAGATCGGTGAGTCGGGAGGTCGATGAGTCGGGAGGTCGGTGAGTCGGGAGGTCGGTGAGTCGGGAGGTCGGTGAGTCGGGAGGTCGGGAGGTCCGTGAGTCGGGAGGTCGGTGGGTCGGGAGGTCTGTGGGTCGGGAGGTCGGTGAGTCGGGAGGTCGGGGTGTCGGTGAGTCGGGAGGTCGGTGAGTCGGGAGGTCGGGATGTCGGTGAGTCGGGAGGTCGATGAGTTGGGAGGTCGGGAGGTCGGTGAGTCAGGAGGTCGGGAGGTCGGTGAGTCGGGAGGTCGGGAGGTCGGCGAGTCGGGAGGTCGGGATGTCGGTGAGTCGGGAGGTCGGTGAGTCGGGAGGTTGGGAGCTCGGTGAGTCGGGAGGTCGGGAGTTCGGGAGGTCGGTGAGTCGGGAGGTCGGGAGGTCTGTGAGTCGGGAGGTCGGGAGGTCGGGAGGTCGGTGAGTCGGGAGGTCGGTGAGTCGGGAGGTCGGGGTGTCGGTGAGTCGGGAGGTCGGTGAGTCGGGAGGTCGGGATGTCGGTGAGTCGGGAGGTCGATGAGTCGGGATGTCGGTGAATCGGGAGGTCGGTGAGTCGGGATGTCGGTGAATCGGGAGGTCGGTGAGTCGGGAGGTCAGGAGGTCGGTTAGTCGGGAGGTCGGTGAGCCGGGATGTCGGTGAATCGGGAGGTCGTGAGTCGGGATGTCGGTGGGTCGGCAGGTCGTCAGTAGGAAGGTCGGGACGTCGGGAGGTCGACAGGTCGGGAGGTCGGTGAGACGGTGAGTCGGGATGGCGGTGAATCGGGAGGTCGGTGAGTCGGGATGTCGGTGGGTCAGCAGGTCGTGAGTAGGAAGGTCGGGACGTCGGGAGGTCGACAGGTCGGGAGGTCGGTGAGTCGGGAGGTCAGGAGGTCGGTTGATCGGTGGGTCGGTGAGCCGGGAGGTCAGGAGGTCGGTTGTTCGGTAGGTCGGTGAGTCAGAAGGTCAGGAGGTCGGTGAGTCGGGAGTTCGGTGAGTCGGGAGGTCGGGAGGTCGGTGAATCAGGAGATCGGGAGGTCAGTAAGTCGGGAGGTCGGTGAGTCGGGATGTCGGTGAGTCGGGAGGTCGGTGAGTCGGGAGTTCGGTGAGTCGGGAGGTCAGGAGGTCGGCGAGTCGGGAGTTCGCGAGGTCAGTAAGTCGGGAGGTCGGTGAGTCGGGAGGTCGGTGAGTCGGGAGGTCGGTGAGTCGGGAGGTCGGGAGGTCCGTGAGTCGGGAGGTCGGTGGGTCGGGAGGTCTGTGGGTCGGGAGGTCGGTGAGTCGGGAAGTCGGGAGGTCAGTGAGTCGGGAGGTCAGTAAGTCGGGAGGTCGGTGAGTCGGGAGTTCCGTGAGTCGGGAGGTCGAGAGGTCGGTGAGTCGGGAGTTCGGGAGGTCAGTGAATCAGGAGATCGGGAGGTCAGTAAGTCGGGAGGTCGGTGAGTCGGGAGTTCGGTGAGTCGGGAGGTCGGTGAGTCGGGAGGTCGGTGAGTCGGGAGGTCGGGAGGTCGGTGAATCAGGAGATCGGGAGGTCAGTAAGTCGGGAGGTCGGTGAGTCGGGAGTTCGGTGAGTCGGGAGGTCGGGAGGTCGGTGAGTCGGGAGGTCGGGAGATCGGTGAGTCAGGAGGTCGGGAGGTCGGGAGATCGGTGAGTCGGGAGGTCTGTGAGTCGGGAGGTCGGTAGGTCGGTGAGTCGGGAGGTCGGTGAGTCGGGAGGTCGATGAGTCGTGATGTCGGTGGGTCGGGAGGTCGGTGAGTCGGGATGTCGGGAGGTCTGTGAGTCGGGAGGTCAGGAGGTCGGGAGGTCGGCGAGTCGGGAGGTCGGGATGTCGGTGAGTCGGGAGGTCGGTGAGTCGGGAGGTTGGGAGCTCGGTGAGTCGGGAGGTCGGGAGTTCGGGAGGTCGGTGAGTCGGGAGGTCGGGAGGTCTGTGAGTCGGGAGGTCGGGAGGTCGGGAGGTCGGTGAGTCGGGAGGTCGGTGAGTCGGGAGGTCGGGGTGTCGGTGAGTCGGGAGGTCGGTGAGTCGGGAGGTCGGGATGTCGGTGAGTCGGGAGGTCGGTGAGTCGGGATGTCGGTGAATCGGGAGGTCGGTGAGTCGGGATGTCGGTGAATCGGGAGGTCGGTGAGTCGGGAGGTCAGGAGGTCGGTTAGTCGGGAGGTCGGTGAGCCGGGATGTCGGTGAATCGGGAGGTCGTGAGTCGGGATGTCGGTGAGTCGGGAGGTCGGTGAGCCGGGATGTCGGTGAATCGGGAGGTCGGTGAGTCGGGATGTCGGTGGGTCGGCAGGTCGTCAGTAGGAAGGTCGGGACGTCGGGAGGTCGACAGGTCGGGAGGTCGGTGAGACGGTGAGTCGGGATGGCGGTGAATCGGGAGGTCGGTGAGTCGGGATGTCGGTGGGTCAGCAGGTCGTGAGTAGGAAGGTCGGGACGTCGGGAGGTCGACAGGGCGGGAGGTCGGTGAGTCGGGAGGTCAGGAGGTCGGTTGATCGGTGGGTCGGTGAGCCGGGAGGTCAGGAGGTCGGTTGTTCGGTAGGTCGGTGAGTCAGAAGGTCAGGAGGTCGGTGAGTCGGGAGTTCGGTGAGTCGGGAGGTCGGGAGGTCCGTGAGTCGGGAGGTCGGTGGGTCGGGAGGTCTGTGGGTCGGGAGGTCGGTGAGTCGGGAAGTCGGGAGGTCAGTGAGTCGGGAGGTCAGTAAGTCGGGAGGTCGGTGAGTCGGGAGTTCCGTGAGTCGGGAGGTCGAGAGGTCGGTGAGTCGGGAGTTCGGGAGGTCAGTAAGTCGGGAGGTCGGTGAGTCGGGAGGTCGGTGAGTCGGGAGGTCGGGAGGTCGGTGAATCAGGAGATCGGGAGGTCAGTAAGTCGGGAGGTCGGTGAGTCGGGAGTTCGGTGAGTCGGGAGGTCGGGAGGTCGGCGAGTCGGGAGTTCGTGAGGTCAGTAAGTCGGGAGGTCCGTGAGTCGGGACGTCGGGAGGTCGGTGAGTCGGAGGTCGGTGAGTCGTGAGTTCGGTGAGTCGGGAGGTCGGGAGGTCGGCGAGACGGGAGTTCGGGAGGTCAGTAAGTCGGGAGGTCCGTGAGTCGGGACGTCGGGAGGTCGGTGAGTTGGGAGGTCAAGAGGTCGGTGAGTTCGCTGAGTCGGGAGGTCGGAAGGGCGGTGAGTCGGGAGGTCGGGAGGTCGGTGAGTCGGGAGGTCGGGAGGTCGGTGACTCGGGAGGTCTGTGAATCGAGAGGTCGGTGAGTGGAGAGGTTGGGAGGTCGGTGAGTTGGGAGGTCGGTGAGTCGGGAGGTCGGTGAGTCGAGAGGTCGTGAGGTCGGTGAGTCGGGAGGTCTGGAGGTCGGGAGGTCGGTGAGTCGGGAGGTCGGGAGGTCGGTGAGTCGGGAGGTCGGGAGGTCGGCGAGCCGGGAGGTCGGGAGGTCGGTGAGTCGGGAGGTCGGTGAGTCGGGAGGTTGGTGAGTTGGGAGGTCGGGAGGTCGGTGAGTCAGGAGGTCGGGAGGTCGGGAGGTCTTTGATTCGCGAGGTCGGTGGGTCGGGAGGTCGGGAGGTCCGTGAGTCGGGAGGTCGGTGGGTCGGGAGGTCTGTGGGTCGGGAGGTCGGTGAGTGGGGAAGTCGGGAGGTCAGTGAGTCGGGAGGTCGGTGAGTCGGGAGGTCGGTGAGTCGGGAGGTCGCTGAGTCGTGAGGTCGGTGAGTCGGGATGTCGGCAGGTCGGGAGGTCGGTGATTCGGGAGGTCGGGAGGTTGGTGAGTCGGGAGTTCGGGAGGTCGGTGAGTTGGGAGGTCAGTGAGTCGGGAAGTCAGGAGCTTGGTAAGTTGGGTGGCCAGGAGGTCGGTGACTCGGGAGGTCGGGTGGTCGGAAAGTTCGGGAGGTCGGTGAGTCGGGAGGTCGGGAGGTCCGTGAGTCGGGAGGTCAGTGGGTCGGGAGGTCGGTGAGTTCGGGAGGTCGGTGAGTCGGGAGGTCGGGAGGTCCGTGAGTCGGGAGGTCAGTGGGTCGGGAGGTCGGTGAGTCTGGAGGTCGGTGAGTCGGGAAGTCGGGAGGTCAGTGAGTCGGGAGGTCGGTGAGTCGGGAGGTCGGGAGGTCGGCGAGTCGGGAGATCGGGATGTCGGTGAGTCAGGAGGTCGGTGAGTCGGGAGGTCGGCGAGGCCGGGAGGTCGGCGAGGCCGGGAGGTCGGTGAGTCGAGAGGTCGGGAGGTCGGTGAGTCGGGAGGTCGGTGAGTCGGGAGGTTGGTGAGTTGGGAGGTCAGGAGGTCGGTGAGTCAGGAGGTCGGGAGGTCGGTGAGTCGGGATGTCGGTGAGTCGGGAGGTCGGTGAGTCGGGAGGTCGCTGAGTCGTGAGGTCGGTGAGTCGGGATGTCGGCAGGTCGGGAGGTCGGTGATTCGGGAGGTCGGGAGGTTGGTGAGTCGGGAGTTCGGGAGATTGGTGAGTTGGGAGGTCAGTGAGTCGGGAAGTCAGGAGCTTGGTAAGTTGGGTGGTCAGGAGGTCGGTGACTCGGGAGGTCGGGAGGTCGGTGAGTCGGGAGGTTGGGAGGTCGGTGAGTCGGGAGGTCTGGAGGTCGGGAGGTCGGCGAGTCGGAGGTCGGGAGGTCGGTGAGTCGGGAGATCGGTGAGTCGGGAGGTTGGTGAGTTGGGAGGTCGGGAGGTCGGTGAGTCAGGAGGTCGGGAGGTCGGTGAGTCGGGAGGTCGGGAGGTCTGTGAGGCGGGAGGTCGGGAGGTCGGTAGGTCGGTGAGTCGGGAGGTCGGTGAGTCGGGAGGTCGGTGAGTCGGGATGTCGGTGGGTCGGGAGGTCGGTGAGTCGGGATGTCGGGAGGTCTGTGAGTCGGGAGGTCGGGAGGTCGGGAGGTCGGCGAGTCGGGAGGTCGGGATGTCGGTGAGTCGGGAGGTCGGTGAGTCGGGAGGTTGGGAGCTCGGTGAGTCGGGAGGTCGGGAGGTCGGGAGGTCGGTGAGTCGGGAGGTCGGGAGTTCTGTGAGTCGGGAGGTCGGGAGGTCGGGTGAGTCGGGAAGTCGGTGAGTCGGGAGGTCGGGAGGTCGGTGAGTCGGGAGGTCGGGAGTTCTGTGAGTCGGGAGGTCGGGAGGTCGGGAGGTCGGTGAGTCGGGGTGTCGGTGAGTCGGGAGGTCGGTGAGTCGGGAGGTCGGGATGTCGGTGAGTCGGGAGGTCGGTGAGTCGGAATGTTGGTGAATCGGGAGGTCGGTGAGTCGGGATGTCGGTGAATCGGGAGGTCGGTGAGTCGGGAGGTCAGGAGGTCGTTTAGTCGGGTGGTCGGTGAGTCGGGATGTCGGTGAATCGGGATGTCGGTGAGTCGGGATGTCGGTGGGTCGGCAGGTCGTGAGTAGGAAGGTCGGGACGTCGGGAGGTCGACAGGTCGGGAGGTCGGTGAGTCGGGAGGTCAGGAGGTCGGTTGATCGGTAGGTCGGTGAGTCAGAAGGTCAGGAGGTCGGTTGGTCGGTGAGTCAGAAGGTCAGGAGGTCGGTGAGTCGGGAGTTCGGTAATTCGGGAGGTCGGGAGGTCGGTGAATCAGGAGATCGGGAGGTCAGTAAGTCGGGAGGTCGGTGAGTCGGGAGTTCGGTGAGTCGGGAGGTCGGGAGGTCGGCGAGTCGGGAGGTCGGTGAGTCGGGAGGTCGGGAGGTCCGTGAGTCGGGAGGTCGGTGGGTCGGGAGGTCGGTGAGTCGGAAGTCGGGAGGTCAGTGAGTCGGGAGGTCAGTAAGTCGGGAGGTCGGTGAGTCGGGAGTTCCGTGAGTCGGGAGGTCGAGAGGTCGGTGAGTCGGGAGTTCGGGAGGTCAGTAAGTCGGGAGGTCGGTGAGTCGGGAGGTCGTTGAGTCGGGAGGTCGGGAGGTCGGTGAATCAGGAGATCGGGAGGTCAGTAATTCGGGAGGTCGGTGAGTCGGGAGTTCGGTGAGTCGGGAGGTCGGGAGGTCGGCGAGTCGGGAGTTCGGGAGGTCAGGAGGTCAGGATGTCGGTGAGTCGGGAGTTCGGGAGGTCAGTAAGTCGGGAGGTCGGGAGGTCGGTGACTCGGGAGGTCGGTGAGTCAGGAGGTCGGGAGGTCGGTGAGTCGGGAGTTCGGGAGGTCAATAAGTCGGGAGGTCCGTGAGTCGGGACGTCGGGAGGTCGGTGAGTCGGAGGTCGGTGAGTCGTGAGTTCGGCGAGTCGGGAGGTCAAGAGGTCGTTGAGTTCGCTGAGTCGGGAGGTCGGGAGGGCGGTGAGTCGGGAGGTCGGGAGGTCGGTGAGTCGGGAGGTCGGGAGGTCGGTGACTCGGGAGGTCTGTGAATCGAGAGGTCGGTGAGTCGAGAGGTCGCGAGGTCGGTGAGTCGGGAGGTCTGGAGGTCGGGAGGTCAGTGAGTCGGGAGGTCGGGAGGTCGGTGAGTCGGGAGGTCGGGAGGTCGGCGAGCGGGAGGTCGGGAGGTCGGTGAGTCGGGAGGTCGGTGAATCGGGAGGTTGGTGAGTTGGGAGGTCGGGAGGTCGGTGAGTCAGGAGGTCGGGAGGTCGGTGAGTCGGGAGGTTGGTGAGTTGGGAGGTCGGGAGGTCGGTGAGTCAGGAGGTCGGGAGGTCGGTGAGTCGGGAGGTCGGTGAGTCGGGAAGTCGGTGAGTCGGGAGGTCGGGATGCCGGTGAGTCGGGGTGTCGGTGGGTCGGCAGGTCGTGAGTAGGAAGGTCGGGACGTCGGGAGGTCGACAGGTCGGGAGGTCGGTGATTGGTGAGTCGGGATGTCGGTGAATCGGGAGGTCGGTGAGTCGGGATGTCGGTGGGTCAGCAGGTCGTGAGTAGGAAGGTCGGGACGTCGAGAGGTCGACAGGTCGGTAGGTCGGTGAGTCGGGAGGTCAGGAGGTCGGTTGATCGGTAGGTCGGTGAGTCAGAAGGTCAGGAGGTCGGTGGGTCGGGAGGTCGGGATGTCGGTGAGTCGGGAGGTCAGGAGGTCGGTTGGTCGGTAGGTCGGTGAGTCAGGTCAGGAGGTCGGTGAGTCGGGAGTTCGGTGAGTCGGGAGGTCGGGAGGTCGGTGAATCAGGAGATCGGGAGGTCAGTAAGTCGGGAGGTCGGTGAGTCGGGAGTTCGGTGAGTCGAGAGGTCGGTAGGTCGGTGAGTCGGGAGGTCGGGAGGTCGGGAGATCGGTGAGTCGGGAGGTCTGTGAGTCGGGAGGTCGGTAGGTCGGTGAGTTGGGAGGTTGGGAGGTCGGTGAGTTGGGAGGTTGGGAGGTCGGTGAGTTGGGAGGTCTGTGAGTCGGGAGGTTGGGAGGTCGGTGAGTTGGGAGGTTGGGAGGTCGGTGAGTTGGGAGGTCTGGAGGTCGGGAGGTCGGCGAGTCGGAGGTCGGGAGGTCAGTGAGTCGGGAGATCGGTGAGTCGGGAGGTTGGTGAGTTGGGAGGTCGGGAGGTCGGTGAGTCGGGAGGTCGGGAGGTCGGTGAGTCGGGAGGTCGGGAGGTCGGGAGATCGGTGAGTCGGGAGGTCTGTGAGTCGGGAGGTCGGTAGGTCGGTGAGTCGGGAGGTCGGGAGGTCGGTGAGTCGGGAGGTCTGTGAGTCGGGAGGTTGGGAGGTCGGTGAGTCGGGAGGTCGGGAGGTCGGTGAGTCGGGAGGTCGGGAGGTCGGTGAGTCGGGAGGTCGGGAGGTCGGTGAGTCGGGAGGTCGGGAGGTCGGTGAGTCGGGAGGTCGGGAGGTCGGTGAGTCAGGAGGTCGGGAGGTCGGGAGATCGGTGAGTCGGGAGGTCTGTGAGTCGGGAGGTCGGTAGGTCGGTGAGTCGGGAGGTCGGTGAGTCGGGAGGTCGATGAGTCGTGATGTCGGTGGGTCGGGAGGTCGGTGAGTCGGGATGTCGGGAGGTCTGTGAGTCGGGAGGTCAGGAGGTCGGGAGGTCGGCGAGTCGGGAGGTCGGGATGTCGGTGAGTCGGGAGGTCGGTGAGTCGGGAGGTTGGGAGCTCGGTGAGTCGGGAGGTCGGGAGTTCGGGAGGTCGGTGAGTCGGGAGGTCGGGAGGTCTGTGAGTCGGGAGGTCGGGAGGTCGGGAGGTCGGTGAGTCGGGAGGTCGGTGAGTCGGGAGGTCGGGGTGTCGGTGAGTCGGGAGGTCGGTGAGTCGGGAGGTCGGGATGTCGGTGAGTCGGGAGGTCGGTGAGTCGGGATGTCGGTGAATCGGGAGGTCGGTGAGTCGGGATGTCGGTGAATCGGGAGGTCGGTGAGTCGGGAGGTCAGGAGATCGGTTAGTCGGGAGGTCGGTGAGCCGGGATGTCGGTGAATCGGGAGGTCGTGAGTCGGGATGTCGGTGGGTCGGCAGGTCGTCAGTAGGAAGGTCGGGACGTCGGGAGGTCGACAGGTCGGGAGGTCGGTGAGACGGTGAGTCGGGATGGCGGTGAATCGGGAGGTCGGTGAGTCGGGATGTCGGTGGGTCAGCAGGTCGTGAGTAGGAAGGTCGGGACGTCGGGAGGTCGACAGGTCGGGAGGTCGGTGAGTCGGGAGGTCAGGAGGTCGGTTGATCGGTGGGTCGGTGAGCCGGGAGGTCAGGAGGTCGGTTGTTCGGTAGGTCGGTGAGTCAGAAGGTCAGGAGGTCGGTGAGTCGGGAGTTCGGTGAGTCGGGAGGTCGGGAGGTCGGTGAATCAGGAGATCGGGAGGTCAGTAAGTCGGGAGGTCGGTGAGTCGGGAGGTCGGTGAGTCGGGAGGTCGGTGAGTCGGGATGTCGGTGAGTCGGGAGGTCGGTGAGTCGGGAGTTCGGTGAGTCGGGAGGTCGGGAGGTCGGCGAGTCGGGAGTTCGCGAGGTCAGTAAGTCGGGAGGTCGGTGAGTCGGGAGGTCGGTGAGTCGGGAGGTCGGTGAGTCGGGAGGTCGGGAGGTCCGTGAGTCGGGAGGTCGGTGGGTCGGGAGGTCTGTGGGTCGGGAGGTCGGTGAGTCGGGAAGTCGGGAGGTCAGTGAGTCGGGAGGTCAGTAAGTCGGGAGGTCGGTGAGTCGGGAGTTCCGTGAGTCGGGAGGTCGAGAGGTCGGTGAGTCGGGAGTTCGGGAGGTCAGTAAGTCGGGAGGTCGGTGAGTCGGGAGGTCGGTGAGTCGGGAGGTCGGGAGGTCGGTGAATCAGGAGATCGGGAGGTCAGTAAGTCGGGAGGTCGGTGAGTCGGGAGTTCGGTGAGTCGGGAGGTCGGGAGGTCGGCGAGTCGGGAGTTCGTGAGGTCAGTAAGTCGGGAGGTCCGTGAGTCGGGACGTCGGGAGGTCGGTGAGTCGGAGGTCGGTGAGTCGTGAGTTCGGTGAGTCGGGAGGTCGGGAGGTCGGCGAGACGGGAGTTCGGGAGGTCAGTAAGTCGGGAGGTCCGTGAGTCGGGACGTCGGGAGGTCGGTGAGTTGGGAGGTCAAGAGGTCGGTGAGTTCGCTGAGTCGGGAGGTCGGGAGGGCGGTGATTCGGGAGGTCGGGAGGTCGGTGAGTCGGGAGGTCGGGAGGTCGGTGACTCGGGAGGTCTGTGAATCGAGAGGTCGGTGAGTTGGGAGGTCGGTGAGTCGGGAGGTCGGTGAGTCGAGAGGTCGTGAGGTCGGTGAGTCGGGAGGTCTGGAGGTCGGGAGGTCGGTGAGTCGGGAGGTCGGGAGGTCGGTGAGTCGGGAGGTCGGGAGGTCGGCGAGCCGGGAGGTCGGGAGGTCGGTGAGTCGGGAGGTCGGTGAGTCGGGAGGTTGGTGAGTTGGGAGGTCGGGAGGTCGGTGAGTCAGGAGGTCGGGAGGTCGGGAGGTCTTTGATTCGCGAGGTCGGTGGGTCGGGAGGTCGGGAGGTCCGTGAGTCGGGAGGTCGGTGGGTCGGGAGGTCTGTGGGTCGGGAGGTCGGTGAGTGGGGAAGTCGGGAGGTCAGTGAGTCGGGAGGTCAGTAAGTCGGGAGGTCGCTGAGTCGTGAGGTCGGTGAGTCGGGATGTCGGCAGGTCGGGAGGTCGGTGATTCGGGAGGTCGGGAGGTTGGTGAGTCGGGAGTTCGGGAGGTCGGAAAGTTCGGGAGGTCGGTGAGTCGGGAGGTCGGGAGGTCCGTGAGTCGGGAGGTCAGTGGGTCGGGAGGTCGGTGAGTTCGGGAGGTCGGTGAGTCGGGAAGTCAGGAGGTCGGAAAGTTCGGGAGGTCGGTGAGTCGGGAGGTCGGGAGGTCCGTGAGTCGGGAGGTCAGTGGGTCGGGAGGTCGGTGAGTTCGGGAGGTCGGTGAGTCGGGAGGTCGGGAGGTCCGTGAGTCGGGAGGTCAGTGGGTCGGGAGGTCGGTGAGTCTGGAGGTCGGTGAGTCGGGAAGTCGGGAGGTCAGTGAGTCGGGAGGTCGGTGAGTCGGGAGGTCGGGAGGTCGGCGAGTCGGGAGATCGGGATGTCGGTGAGTCAGGAGGTCGGTGAGTCGGGAGGTCGGCGAGGCCGGGAGGTCGGCGAGGCCGGGAGGTCGGTGAGTCGAGAGGTCGGGAGGTCGGTGAGTCGGGAGGTCGCTGAGTCGGGAGGTTGGTGAGTTGGGAGGTCAGGAGGTCGGTGAGTCAGGAGGTCGGGAGGTCGGTGAGTCGGGATGTCGGTGAGTCGGGAGGTCGGTGAGTCGGGAGGTCGCTGAGTCGTGAGGTCGGTGAGTCGGGATGTCGGCAGGTCGGGAGGTCGGTGATTCGGGAGGTCGGGAGGTTGGTGAGTCGGGAGTTCGGGAGGTTGGTGAGTTGGGAGGTCAGTGAGTCGGGAAGTCAGGAGCTTGGTAAGTTGGGTGGTCAGGAGGTCGGTGACTCGGGAGGTCGGGAGGTCGGTGAGTCGGGAGGTTGGGAGGTCGGTGAGTCGGGAGGTCTGGAGGTCGGGAGGTCGGCGAGTCGGAGGTCGGGAGGTCGGTGAGTCGGGAGATCGGTGAGTCGGGAGGTTGGTGAGTTGGGAGGTCGGGAGGTCGGTGAGTCAGGAGGTCGGGAGGTCGGTGAGTCGGGAGGTCGGGAGGTCTGTGAGGCGGGAGGTCGGGAGGTCGGTAGGTCGGTGAGTCGGGAGGTCGGTGAGTCGGGAGGTCGGTGAGTCGGGATGTCGGTGGGTCGGGAGGTCGGTGAGTCGGGATGTCGGGAGGTCTGTGAGTCGGGAGGTCGGGAGGTCGGGAGGTCGGCGAGTCGGGAGGTCGGGATGTCGGTGAGTCGGGAGGTTGGGAGCTCGATGAGTCGGGAGGTCGGGAGGTCGGGAGGTCGGTGAGTCGGGAGGTCGGGAGTTCTGTGAGTCGGGAGGTCGGGAGGTCGGGAGGTCGGTGAGTCGGGAAGTCGGTGAGTCGGGAGGTCGGGGTGTCGGTGAGTCGGGAGGTCGGTGAGTCGGGAGGTCGGGATGTCGGTGAGTCGGGAGGTCGGTGAGTCGGGATGTTGGTGAATCGGGAGGTCGGTGAGTCGGGATGTCGGTGAATCGGGAGGTCGGTGAGTCGGGAGGTCAGGAGGTCGTTTAGTCGGGAGGTCGGTGAGTCGGGATGTCGGTGAATCGGGATGTCGGTGAGTCGGGATGTCGGTGGGTCGGCAGGTCGTGAGTAGGAAGGTCGGGACGTCGGGAGGTCGACAGGTCGGGAGGTCGGTGAGTCGGGAGGTCAGGAGGTCGGTTGATCGGTAGGTCGGTGAGTCAGAAGGTCAGGAGGTTGGTGGGTCGGGAGGTCGGGATGTCGGTGAGTCGGGAGGTCAGGAGGTCGGTTGGTCGGTAGGTCGGTGAGTCAGAAGGTCAGGAGGTCGGTGAGTCGGGAGTTCGGTGAGTCGGGAGGTCGGGAGGTCGGTGAGTCGGGAGGTCGGTGAGTCGGGAGGTCAGTAAGTCGGGAGGTCGGTGAGTCGGGAGGTCGTTGAGTCGGGAGGTCAGTAAGTCGGGAGGTCGGTGAATCGGGAGTTCGGTGAGTCGGGAGGTCGGGAGGTCGGCGAGTCGGGAGTTCGGGAGATCAGTAAGTCGGCAGGTCGGTGAGTCGGGAGGTCGGTGAGTCGGGAGGTCGGTGAGTCGGGAGGTCAGTAAGTCGGGAGGTCGGTGAGTCGGGAGGTCGTTGAGTCGGGAGGTCGGGAGGTCGGTGAATCAGGAGATCGGGAGGTCAGTAAGTCGGGAGGTCGGTGAGTCGGGAGTTCGGTGAGTCGGGAGGTCGGGAGGTCGGCGAGTCGGGAGTTCGGGAGGTCAGGAGGTCAGGATGTCGGTGAGTCAGGAGTTCGGGAGGTCAGTAAGTCGGGAGGTCGGTAACTCGGGAGGTCGGTGAGTCGGGAGGTCGGGAGGTCGGTGAGTCGGGAGTTCGGGAGGTCAGTAAGTCGGGAGGTCCGTGAGTCGGGAGGTCGGTGAGTCGGGACGTCGGGAGGTCGGTTAGTCGGAGGTCGGTGAGTCGTGAGTTCGGTGAGTCGGGAGGTCAAGAGGTCGGTGAGTTCGCTGAGTCAGGAGGTCGGGAGGGCGGTGAGTCGGGAGGTCGGGAGGTCGGTGAGTCGGGAGGTCGGGAGGTCGGTGACTCGGGAGGTCTGTGAATCGAGAGGTCGGTGAGTCGAGAGGTCGCGAGGTCGGTGAGTCGGGAGGTCGGGAGGTCGGCGAGCCGGGAGGTCGGGAGGTCGGTGAGTCGGAGGTCGGTGAGTCGGGATGTCGGTGAATCGGGAGGTCGGTGAGTCGGGATGTCGGTGAGTCGGCAGGTCATGAGTAGGAAGGTCGGGACGTCGGGAGGTCGACAGGTCGGGAGGTCGGTGAGTCGGTGAGTCGGGATGTCGGTGGGTCGGCAGGTCATGAGTAGGAAGGTCGGGACGTCGGGAGTTCGACAGGTCGGGAGGTCGGTGAGTCGGTGAGTCGGGATGTCGGTGAATCGGGAGGTCGGTGAGTCGGGATGTCGGTGGGTCAGCAGGTCGTGAGTAGGAAGGTCGGGACGTCAGGAGGTCGACAGGTCGGTAGGTCGGTGAGTCGGGAGGTAAGGAGGTCGGTTGATCGGTAGGTCGGTGAGTCAGAAGGTCAGGAGGTCGGTGGGTCGGGAGGTCGGGATGTCGGTGAGTCGGGAGGTCAGGAGGTCGGTTGGTCGGTAGGTCGGTGAGTCAGAAGGTCAGGAGGTCGGTGAGTCGGGAGTTCGGTGAGTCGGGAGGTCGGGAGGTCGGTAAATCAGGAGATCGGGAGGTCAGTAAGTCCGGAGGTCGGTGAATCGGGAGTTCGGTGAGTCGGGAGGTCGGGAGGTCGGCGAGTCGGGAGTTCGCGAGATCAGTAAGTCGGGAGGTCGGTGAGTCGGGAGGTCGGTGAGTCGGGAGGTCGGTGAGTCGGGAGGTCGGGAGGTCCGTGAGTCGGGAGGTCGGTGGGTCGGAAGGTCTGTGGGTCAGGAGGTCGGTGAGTCGGGAAGTCGGGAGGTCAGTGAGTCGGGAGGTCAGTAAGTCGGGAGGTCGGTGAGTCGGGAGTTCCGTGAGTCGGGAGGTCGAGAGGTCGGTGAGTCGGGAGTTCGGGAGGTCAGTAAGTCGGGAGGTCGGTGAGTCGGGAGGTCGTTGATTCGGGAGGTCGGGAGGTCGGTGAATCAGGAGATCGGGAGGTCAGTAAGTCGGGAGGTCGGTGAGTCGGGAGTTCGGTGAGTCGGGAGGTCGGGAGGTCGGCGAGTCGGGAGTTCGGGAGGTCAGGAGGTCAGGATGTCGGTGAGTCAGGAGTTCGGGAGGTCAGTAAGTCGGGAGGTCGGGAGATCGGTGACTCGGGAGGTCGGTGAGTCGGGACGTCGGGAGGTCGGTGAGTCGGAGGTCAGTGAGTCGGGACGTCGGGTGGTCGGTGAGTCGGAGGTCGGTGAGTCGTGAGTTCGGTGAGTCGGGAGGTCAAGAGGTCGGTGAGTTCGCTGAGTCGGGAGGTCGGGAGGGCGGTGAGTCGGGAGGTCGGTGAGTCGGGAGGTCGGTGAGTCGGGAGGTCGGGAGGTCGGTGAGTCGGGAGGTCGGGAGGTCGGTGAGTCGGGAGGTCGGGAGGTCGGTGAGTCGGGATGTCGGGAGGTCTGTGAGTCGGGAGGTCGGGAGGTCGGGAGGTCGGCGAGTCGGGAGGTCGGGATGTCGGTGAGTCGGGAGGTCGGTGAGTCGGGAGGTTGGGAGCTCGGTGAGTCGGGAGGTCGGGAGGTCGGGAGATCGGTGACTCGGGAGGTCGGTGAGTCGGGACGTCGGGAGGTCGGTGAGTCGGAGGTCGGTGAGTCGGGAGGTCGGGTGGTCGGTGAGTCAGGAGTTCGGGAGGTCCGTGAGTCGGGAGGTCGGTGAGTCGGGACGTCGGGAGGTCGGTGAGTCGGAGGTCGGTGAGTCGTGAGTTCGGTGAGTCGGGAGGTCAAGAGGTCGGTGAGTTCGCTGAGTCGGGAGGTCGGGAGGGCGGTGAGTCGGGAGGTCGGGAGGTCGGTGAGTCGGGAGGTCGGGAGGTCGGTGACTCGGGAGGTCTGTGAATCGAGAGGTCGATGAGTCGAGAGGTCGCGAGGTCGGTGAGTCGGGAGGTCGGGAGGTCGGCGAGCCGGGAGGTCGGGAGGTCGGTGAGTCAGGAGGTCGGTGAGTCGGGAGGTTGGTGAGTTGGGAGGTCGGGAGGTCGGTGAGTCAGGAGGTCGGGAGGTCGGTGAGTCGGGAGCTTGGTGAGTTGGGAGGTCGGGAGGTCGGTGAGTCAGGAGGTCGGGAGGTCGGTGAGTCGGGAGGTCGGGATGTCGGTGAGTCGGGATGTCGGTGGGTCGGCAGGTCGTGAGTAGGGAGGTCGGGACGTCGGGAGGTCGACAGGTCGGGAGTTCGGGAGGTCGGTGAATCGGGAGGTCCGTGAGTCGGGAGGTCGGTGAGTCGGGACGTCGGGAGGTCGGTGAGTCGGAGGTCGGTGAGTCGTGAGTTCGGTGAGTCGGGAGGTCAAGAGGTCGGTGAGTTCGCTGAGTCGGGAGGTCGGTAGGTCGGGAGGTCGGTGAGTCGGGAGGTCGGGAGATCGGTGACTCGGGAGGTCGGTGAGTTGGGAGGTCGGGTGGTCAGGAGGTCAGGATGTCGGTGAGTCGGGAGTTCGGGAGGTCAGTAAGTCGGGAGGTCCGTGAGTCGGGAGGTCGGTGAGTCGGGACGTCGGGAGGTCGGTGAGTCGGAGGTCGGTGAGTCGTGAGTTCGGTGAGTCGGGAGGTCAAGAGGTCGGTGAGTTCGCTGAGTCGGGAGGTCGGGAGGGCGGTGAGTCGGGAGGTCGGGAGGTCGGTGACTCGGGAGGTCTGTGAATCGAGAGGTCGGTGAGTCGAGAGGTCGCGAGGTCGGTGAGTCGGGAGGTCGGGAGGTCGGCGAGCCGGGAGGTCGGGAGGTCGGTGAGTCAGGAGGTCGGTGAGTCGGGAGGTTGGTGAGTTGGGAGGTCGGGAGGTCGGTGAGTCGGGAGGTCGGGAGGTCGGTGAATCGGGAGGTTGGTGAGTTGGGAGGTCGGGAGGTCGGTGAGTCAGGAGGTCGGGATGTCGGTGAGTCGGGATGTCGGTGGGTCGGCAGGTCGTGAGTAGGGAGGTCGGGACGTCGGGAGGTCGACAGGTCGGGAGTTCGGGAGGTCGGTGAATCGGGAGGTTGGTGAGTTGGGAGGTCGGGAGGTCGGTGAGTCAGGAGGTCGGGAGGTCGGTGAGTCGGGAGGTTGGTGAGTTGGGAGGTCGGGAGGTCGGTGAGTCAGGAGGTCGGGATGTCGGTGAGTCGGGAGGTCGGTGGGTCGGCAGGTCGGGAGTTCGGGAGGTCGGTGAATCGGGAGGTCCATGAGTCGGGAGGTCGGTGAGTCGGGACGTCGGGAGGTCGGTGAGTCGGAGGTCGGTGAGTCGTGAGTTCGGTGAGTCGGGAGGTCAAGAGGTCGGTGAGTTCGCTGAGTCGGGAGTTCGGTAGGTCGGGAGGTCGGTGAGTCGGGAGGTCGGGAGATCGGTGACTCGGGAGGTCTGTGAATCGAGAGGTCGGTGAGTCGGGAGGTCGGGAGGTCGGCGAGTCGGGAAGTCGGGAGGTCAGTGAGGCGGGAGGTCGGTGAGTCGGGAGGTCGGGAGGTCGGCGAGTCGGGAGGTCGGCGAGGCCGGGAGTTCGGTAGGTCGGCGAGGCCGGGAGGTCGGTGAGTCGAGAGGTCGGGAGGTCGGTGAGTCGGGAGGTCGGTGAGTCGGGAGGTTGGTGAGTTGGGAGGTCGGGAGGTCGGTGAGTCAGGAGGTCGGGAGGTCGGTGAGTCGGGAGGTCGGTGAGTCGGGAGGTCGCTGAGTCGGGAGGTCGGTGAGTCGGGATGTCGGCAGGTCGGGAGGTCGGTGATTCGGGAGGTCGGGAGGTTGGTGAGTCGGGAGTTCGGGAGATCGGTGAGTTGGGAGGTCAGTGAGTCGGGAAGTCAGGAGCTTGGTAAGTTGGGTGGTCAGGAGGTCGGTGACTCGGGAGGTCGGGAGGTCGGTGAGTTCGGGAGGTCGGTGAGTCGGGAGGTCGGGAGGTCCATGAGTCGGATGGTCAGTGGGTCGGGAGGTCGGTGGGTCGGGAGGTCGGTGAGTCTGGAGGTCGGTGAGTCGGGAGGTCGGTGAGTCGGGAGGTCGGGGTGTCGGTGAATCGGGAGGTCGGTGAGTCGGAATGTCGGTGGGTCGGCAGGTCGTGAGTAGGAAGGTCGGGACGTCGGGAGGTCGACAGGTCGGGAGGTCGGTGAGTCGGTGAGTCGGGATGTCGGTGAAATGGGAGGTCGGTGAGTCGTGAGTAGGAAGGTCGGGACGTCGGGAGGTCGACAGGTCGGTAGGTCGGTGAGTCGGGAGGTCAGGAGGTCGGTTGATCGGTAGGTCGGTGAGTCAGTAGGTCAGGAGGTCAGTGGGTCGGGAGGTCGGTGGGTCGGGAGGTCGGTGAGTCTGGAGGTCGGTGAGTCGGGAAGTCGGGAGGTCAGTGAGTCGGGAGGTCGGTGAGTCGTGAGGTCGGGAGGTCGGCGAGTCGGGAGTTCGGTGAGTCGGGAGGTCGGCGAGGTCGGTGAGTCAAGAGGTCGGGAGGTCGGTGAGTCGGGAGGTCGGTGAGTCGGGAGGTTGGTGAGTCGGGAGGTCGGGAGGTCGGTGAGTCGGGAGGTCGGTGAGTCGGGAGGTCGGTGAGTCGGGATGTCGTCAGGTCGGGAGGTCGGTGATTCGGGAGGTCGGGAGGTTGGTGAGTCTGGAGTTCGGGAGGTCGGTGAGTTGGGAGGTTAGTGAGTCGGGAAGTCAGGAGCTTGGTAAGTTGGGTGGTCAGGAGGTCGGTGACTCGGGAGGTCGGGAGGTCGGTGAGTTTGGGAGGTCGGTGAGTCGGGAGGTCGGGAGGTCCGTGAGACGGGAGGTCGGTGAGTCGGGAGGTTGGTGAGTTGGGAGGTCGGGAGGTCGGTGAGTCGGGAGGTCGGTGAGTCGGGAGATCGGGATGTCGGTGAGTCAGGAGGTCGGTGAGTCGGGAGGTCGGCGAGGCCGGGTGGTCGGTGAGTCGAGAGGTCGGGAGGTCGGTGAGTCGGGAGGTCGGTGAGTCGGGAGGTTGGTGAGTTGGGAGGTCGGGAGGTCGGTGAGTCGGGAGGTCGGTGAGTCGGGAGGTTGGTGAGTTGGGAGGTCGGGAGGTCGGTGAGTCAGGAGGTCGGGAGGTCGGTGAGTCGGGAGGTCGCTGAGTCGGGATGTCGGCAGGTCGGGAGGTCGGTAATTCGGGAGGTCGGGAGGTTGGTGAGTCGGGAGTTCGGGAGGTCGGTGAGTTGGGAGGTCAGTGAGTCGGGAGGTTGGTGAGTTGGGAGGTCGGGAGGTCGGTGAGTTGGGAGGTCAGTGAGTCGGGATGTCAGGAGCTTGGTAAGTTGGGTGGTCAGGAGGTCAGTGACTCGGGAGGTTGGGAGGTCGGTGAGTCGGGAGGTTGGGAGGTCGGTGAGTCGGGAGGTCTGGAGGTCGGGAGGTCGGCGAGTCGGAGGTCGGGAGGTCGGTGAGTCGGGAGATCGGTGAGTCGGGAGGTTGGTGAGTTGGGAGGTCGGGAGGTCGGTGAGTCAGGAGGTCGGGAGGTCGGTGAGTCGGGAGGTCGGGAGGTCTGTGAGTCGGGAGGTCGGTAGGTCGGTGAGTCGGGAGGTCGGTGAGTCGGGAGGTCGGTGAGTCGGGAGGTCGGGAGGTCGGTGAGTCGGGAGGTCGGGAGGTCGGTGAGTCGGGAGGTCGGGAGGTCGGTGAGTCGGGATGTCGGGAGGTCTGTGAGTCGGGAGGTCGGGAGGTCGGGAGGTCGGCGAGTCGGGAGGTCGGGATGTCGGTGAGTCGGGAGGTCGGTGAGTCGGGAGGTTGGGAGCTCGGTGAGTCGGGAGGTCGGGAGGTCGGGAGATCGGTGACTCGGGAGGTCGGTGAGTCGGGACGTCGGGAGGTCGGTGAGTCGGAGGTCGGTGAGTCGGGAGGTCGGGTGGTCGGTGAGTCAGGAGTTCGGGAGGTCCGTGAGTCGGGAGGTCGGTGAGTCGGGACGTCGGGAGGTCGGTGAGTCGGAGGTCGGTGAGTCGTGAGTTCGGTGAGTCGGGAGGTCAAGAGGTCGGTGAGTTCGCTGAGTCGGGAGGTCGGGAGGGCGGTGAGTCGGGAGGTCGGGAGGTCGGTGAGTCGGGAGGTCGGGAGGTCGGTGACTCGGGAGGTCTGTGAATCGAGAGGTCGATGAGTCGAGAGGTCGCGAGGTCGGTGAGTCGGGAGGTCGGGAGGTCGGCGAGCCGGGAGGTCGGGAGGTCGGTGAGTCAGGAGGTCGGTGAGTCGGGAGGTTGGTGAGTTGGGAGGTCGGGAGGTCGGTGAGTCAGGAGGTCGGGAGGTCGGTGAGTCGGGAGCTTGGTGAGTTGGGAGGTCGGGAGGTCGGTGAGTCAGGAGGTCGGGAGGTCGGTGAGTCGGGAGGTCGGGATGTCGGTGAGTCGGGATGTCGGTGGGTCGGCAGGTCGTGAGTAGGGAGGTCGGGACGTCGGGAGGTCGACAGGTCGGGAGTTCGGGAGGTCGGTGAATCGGGAGGTCCGTGAGTCGGGAGGTCGGTGAGTCGGGACGTCGGGAGGTCGGTGAGTCGGAGGTCGGTGAGTCGTGAGTTCGGTGAGTCGGGAGGTCAAGAGGTCGGTGAGTTCGCTGAGTCGGGAGGTCGGTAGGTCGGGAGGTCGGTGAGTCGGGAGGTCGGGAGATCGGTGACTCGGGAGGTCGGTGAGTTGGGAGGTCGGGTGGTCAGGAGGTCAGGATGTCGGTGAGTCGGGAGGTCGGTGAGTCGGGACGTCGGGAGGTCGGTGAGTCGGAGGTCGGTGAGTCGTGAGTTCGGTGAGTCGGGAGGTCAATAGGTCGGTGAGTTCGCTGAGTCGGGAGGTCGGGAGGGCGGTGAGTCGGGAGGTCGGGAGGTCGGTGACTCGGGAGGTCTGTGAATCGAGAGGTCGGTGAGTCGAGAGGTCGCGAGGTCGGTGAGTCGGGAGGTCGGGAGGTCGGCGAGCCGGGAGGTCGGGAGGTCGGTGAGTCAGGAGGTCGGTGAGTCGGGAGGTTGGTGAGTTGGGAGGTCGGGAGGTCGGTGAGTCGGGAGGTCGGGAGGTCGGTGAGTCGGGATGTCGGTGGGTCGGCAGGTCGTGAGTAGGGAGGTCGGGACGTCGGGAGGTCGACAGGTCGGGAGTTCGGGAGGTCGGTGAATCGGGAGGTTGGTGAGTTGGGAGGTCGGGAGGTCGGTGAGTCAGGAGGTCGGGAGGTCGGTGAGTCGGGAGGTCGGGATGTCGGTGAGTCGGGATGTCGGTGGGTCGGCAGGTCGGGAGTTCGGGAGGTCGGTGAATCGGGAGGTCGGTGAGTCGGGACGTCGGGAGGTCGGTGAGTCGGAGGTCGGTGAGTCGTGAGTTCGGTGAGTCGGGAGGTCAAGAGGTCGGTGAGTTCGCTGAGTCGGGAGTTCGGTAGGTCGGGAGGTCGGTGAGTCGGGAGGTCGGGAGATCGGTGACTCGGGAGGTCTGTGAATCGAGAGGTCGGTGAGTCTGGAGGTCGGTGAGTCGGGAAGTCGGGAGGTCAGTGAGGCGGGAGGTCGGTGAGTCGGGAGGTCGGGAGGTCGGCGAGTCGGGAGGTCGGCGAGGCCGGGAGGTCGGTAGGTCGGCGAGGCCGGGAGGTCGGTGAGTCGAGAGGTCGGGAGGTCGGTGAGTCGGGAGGTCGGTGAGTCGGGAGGTTGGTGAGTTGGGAGGTCGGGAGGTCGGTGAGTCAGGAGGTCGGGAGGTCGGTGAGTCGGGAGGTCGGTGAGTCGGGAGGTCGCTGAGTCGGGAGGTCGGTGAGTCGGGATGTCGGCAGGTCGGGAGGTCGGTGATTCGGGAGGTCGGGAGGTTGGTGAGTCGGGAGTTCGGGAGATCGGTGAGTTGGGAGGTCAGTGAGTCGGGAAGTCAGGAGCTTGGTAAGTTGGGTGGTCAGGAGGTCGGTGACTCGGGAGGTCGGGAGGTCGGTGAGTTCGGGAGGTCGGTGAGTCGGGAGGTCGGGAGGTCCATGAGTCGGATGGTCAGTGGGTCGGGAGGTCGGTGGGTCGGGAGGTCGGTGAGTCTGGAGGTCGGTGAGTCGGGAGGTCGGTGAGTCGGGAGGTCGGGGTGTCGGTGAATCGGGAGGTCGGTGAGTCGGAATGTCGGTGGGTCGGCAGGTCGTGAGTAGGAAGGTCGGGACGTCGGGAGGTCGACAGGTCGGGAGGTCGGTGAGTCGGTGAGTCGGGATGTCGGTGAAATGGGAGGTCGGTGAGTCGTGAGTAGGAAGGTCGGGACGTCGGGAGGTCGACAGGTCGGTAGGTCGGTGAGTCGGGAGGTCAGGAGGTCGGTTGATCGGTAGGTCGGTGAGTCAGAAGGTCAGGAGGTCAGTGGGTCGGGAGGTCGGTGGGTCGGGAGGTCGGTGAGTCTGGAGGTCGGTGAGTCGGGAAGTCGGGAGGTCAGTGAGTCGGGAGGTCGGTGAGTCGGGAGTTCGGTGAGTCGGGAGGTCGGCGAGGCCGGGAGGTCGGTGAGTCAAGAGGTCGGGAGGTCGGTGAGTCGGGAGGTCGGTGAGTCGGGAGGTTGGTGAGTCGGGAGGTCGGGAGGTCGGTGAGTCGGGAGGTCGGTGAGTCGGGAGGTCGGTGAGTCGGGATGTCGTCAGGTCGGGAGGTCGGTGATTCGGGAGGTCGGGAGGTTGGTGAGTCTGGAGTTCGGGAGGTCGGTGAGTTGGGAGGTTAGTGAGTCGGGAAGTCAGGAGCTTGGTAAGTTGGGTGGTCAGGAGGTCGGTGACTCGGGAGGTCGGGAGGTCGGTGAGTTTGGGAGGTCGGTGAGTCGGGAGGTCGGGAGGTCCGTGAGTCGGGAGGTCGGTGAGTCGGGAGGTTGGTGAGTTGGGAGGTCGGGAGGTCGGTGAGTCGGGAGGTCGGTGAGTCGGGAGATCGGGATGTCGGTGAGTCAGGAGGTCGGTGAGTCGGGAGATCGGCGAGGCCGGGTGGTCGGTGAGTCGAGAGGTCGGGAGGTCGGTGGGTCGGGAGGTCGGTGAGTCTGGAGGTCGGTGAGTCGGGAAGTCGGGAGGTCAGTGAGGTCGGGAGGTCGGCGAGTCGGGAGTTCGGTGAGTCGGGAGGTCGGCGAGGCCGGGAGGTCGGTGAGTCAAGAGGTCGGGAGGTCGGTGAGTCGGGAGGTCGGTGAGTCGGGAGGTTGGTGAGTCGGGAGGTCGGGAGGTCGGTGAGTCGGGAGGTCGGTGAGTCGGGAGGTCGGTGAGTCGGGATGTCGTCAGGTCGGGAGGTCGGTGATTCGGGAGGTCGGGAGGTTGGTGAGTCTGGAGTTCGGGAGGTCGGTGAGTTGGGAGGTTAGTGAGTCGGGAAGTCAGGAGCTTGGTAAGTTGGGTGGTCAGGAGGTCGGTGACTCGGGAGGTCGGGAGGTCGGTGAGTTTGGGAGGTCGGTGAGTCGGGAGGTCGGGAGGTCCGTGAGTCGGGAGGTCGGTGAGTCGGGAGGTTGGTGAGTTGGGAGGTCGGGAGGTCGGTGAGTCGGGAGGTCGGTGAGTCGGGAGATCGGGATGTCGGTGAGTCAGGAGGTCGGTGAGTCGGGAGGTCGGCGAGGCCGGGTGGTCGGTGAGTCGAGAGGTCGGGAGGTCGGTGAGTCGGGAGGTCGGTGAGTCGGGAGGTTGGTGAGTTGGGAGGTCGGGAGGTCGGTGAGTCGGGAGGTCGGTGAGTCGGGAGGTTGGTGAGTTGGGAGGTCGGGAGGTCGGTGAGTCAGGAGGTCGGGAGGTCGGTGAGTCGGGAGGTCGGTGAGTCGGGAGGTCGGTGAGTCGGGAGGTCGCTGAGTCGGGAGGTCGGTGAGTCGGGATGTCGGCAGGTCGGGAGGTCGGTGATTCGGGAGGTCGGGAGGTTGGTGAGTCGGGAGTTCGGGAGGTCGGTGAGTTGGGAGGTCAGTGAGTCGGGAGGTTGGTGAGTTGGGAGGTCGGGAGGTCGGTGAGTTAGGAGGTCAGTGAGTCGGGAAGTCAGGAGCTTGGTAAGTTGGGTGGTCAGGAGGTCAGTGACTCGGGAGGTTGGGAGGTCGGTGAGTCGGGAGGTTGGGAGGTCGGTGAGTCGGGAGGTCTGGAGGTCGGGAGGTCGGCGAGTCGGAGGTCGGGAGGTCGGTGAGTCGGGAGATCGGTGAGTCGGGAGGTTGGTGAGTTGGGAGGTCGGGAGGTCGGTGAGTCAGGAGGTCGGGAGGTCGGTGAGTCGGGAGGTCGGGAGGTCTGTGAGTCGGGAGGTCGGTAGGTCGGTGAGTCGGGAGGTCGGTGAGTCGGGAGGTCGGTGAGTCGGGAGGTCGGGAGGTCGGTGAGTCGGGAGGTCGGGAGGTCGGTGAGTCGGGAGGTCGGGAGGTCGGTGAGTCGGGATGTCGGGAGGTCTGTGAGTCGGGAGGTCGGGAGGTCGGGAGGTCGGCGAGTCGGGAGGTCGGGATGTCGGTGAGTCGGGAGGTCGGTGAGTCGGGAGGTTGGGAGCTCGGTGAGTCGGGAGGTCGGGAGGTCGGGAGGTCGGTGAGTCGGAGGTCGGTGTGTCGGTGAGTCGGGAGGTCGGTGAGTCGGGAGGTCGGGATGTCGGTGAGTCGGGAGGTCGGTGTGTCGGTGAGTCGGGAGGTCGGGGTGTCAGTGAGTCGGGAGGTCGGTGAGTCGGGAGGTCGGGATGTCGGTGAGTCGGGAGGTCGGTGAGTTGGGATGTCGGTGAATCGGGAGGTCGGTGAGTCGGGATGTCGGTGAATCGGGAGGTCGGTGAGTCGGGAGGTCAGGAGGTCGGTTAGTCGGGAGGTCGGTGAGTCGGGATGTCGGTGAATCGGGAGGTCGGTGAGTCGGGATGTCGGTGGGTCGGCAGGTCGTGAGTAGGAAGGTCGGGACGTCGGGAGGTCGACAGGTCGGGAGGTCGGTGAGTCGGTGAGTCGGGATGTCGGTGAATCGGGAGGTCGGTGAGTCGGGATGTCGGTGGGTCAGCAGGTCGTGAGTAGGAAGGTCGGGACGTCGGGAGGTCGACAGGTCGGGAGGTCGGTGAGTCAGAAGGTCAGGAGGTCGGTGGGTCGGGAGGTCGGGATGTCGGTGAGTCGGGAGGTCAGGAGGTCAGTTGGTCGGTAGGTCGGTGAGTCAGAAGGTCAGGAGGTCGGTGAGTCAGGCGTTCGGTGAGTCGGGAGGTCGGGAGGTCGGTGAATCAGGAGATCGGGAGGTCAGTAAGTCGGGTGGTCGGTGAGTCGGGAGTTCGGTGAGTCGGGAGGTCGGGAGGTCGGCGAGTCGGGAGTTCGCGAGGTCAGTAAGTCGGGAGGTCGGTGAGTCGGGAGGTCGGTGAGTCGGGAGGTCGGTGAGTCGGGAGGTCGGTGAGTCGGGAGGTCGGTGAGTCGGGAGGTCGGTGAGTCGGGTGGTCAGTAAGTCGGGAGGTCGGTGAGTCGGGAGGTCGGTGAGTCGGGAGGTCGGTGAGTCGGGTGGTCAGTAAGTCGGGAGGTCAGTAAGTCGGGAGGTCAGTAAGTCGGGAGGTCAGTAAGTCGGGAGGTCGGTGAGTCGGGAGGTCGGTGAGTCGGGAGGTCGGTGAGTCGGGAGGTCGGTGAGTCGGGAGGTCGGGAGGTCGGGAGGTTGGTGAGTCGGGAGGTCAGTAAGTCGGGAGGTCGGTGAGTCGGGAGTTCCGTGAGTCGGGAGGTCGGGAGGTCGGTGAGTCGGGAGTTCGGGAGGTCAGTAAGTCGGAAGGTCGGGAGGTCAGTAAGTCGGGAGGTCGGTGAGTCAGGAGGTCGGTGAGTCGGGAGGTCGGTGAGTCGGGAGGTCGGTGAGTCGGGAGGTCGGTGAGTCGGGAGGTCGGGAGGTCGCCGAGTCGGGAGTTCGGGAGGTCAGTAAGTCGGGAGGTCGATGAGTCGGGAGTTCGGGAGGTCAGGAGGTGAGGATGTCGGTGAGTCGGGAGGTCCGTGAGTCGGGAGGTCCGTGAGTCGGGACGTCGGGAGGTCGGTGAGTCGGAGGTCGGTGAGTCGTGAGTTCGGTGAGTCGGGAGGTCAAGAGGTCGGTGAGTTCGCTGAGTCGGGAGGTCGGGAGGGCGGTGAGTCGGGAGGTTGGGAGGTCGGTGGCTCGGGAGGTCTGTGAATCGAGAGGTCGGTGAGTGGAGAGGTTGGGAGGTCGGTGGGGTCGGGAGGTCGGTGAGTCAGGAGGTCGAGAGGTCGGTGATTCGGGAGGTCGGTGAGTCGAGAGGTCGGGAGGTCGGTGAGTCGGGAGGTCGGTGAGTCTGGAGGTCGGTGAGGTCGGGAGGTCGGTGATTCGGGTGGTCGGTGGTTCGGGAGGTCGGTTAGTCGGGAGGTTGGGAGGCCGGTGAGTCGGGAGGTCGGTGAGGTCGGGAGGTCTGCGAGTCGGGAGGTCCGTGAGTCAGGAGGTCGGGAGGTCGATGAGTCGGGAGGTCGGGAGGTCGGTGAATCGTGAGGTCGTTGAGTCGGGAGGTCAGCGAGTCGGGAGGTCCGTGAGTCAGGAGGTCGGGAGGTCGGTGCGTCGGGAGGTCGGGAGGTCGGGAGGTCGGGAGGTCGGTGAGTCGAGAGGTCGGGAGGTCGGTGAGTCGGGAGGTCGGGAGGTCGGTGGGTCGCGAGGTCGGTGAGTCGGGAGGTTGGGAGGTCGGTGAGTCGGGAGGTCAGGAGGTCGGTGAGTCGGGAGGTCCGTCAGTCGCTGAGTCGGGAGGTCGGGAGGTCGGTGATTCGTGAGGTCGGGAGGTCGGTGAGTTGATAGGTCGAGAGATCGCTGAGTCGGGAGTTCGGGAGGTCAGTGAGTCGAGAGATCGCGAGGTCGGTGAGTTGGGAGGTCAGGAGTTCGGTGAGTCGGGAGGTCAGTGAGTCGGGAGGTTGGGAGGTCGGTGAGTCGGGAGGTCGGGAGGTCGGTGAGTTGGGAGGTCGGGAGGTTGGTGAGTCGGGAGGTCAATGAGTCGGGAGTTTGGGAGGTCGGTGAGTCGGGAGGTCGGTGAGTCGGGAGGTCGGGAGGTTGGTGAGTCGGTAGGTCGATGGGTCGGGAGGTCGGGAGGTCGGTGAGTCGTGAGGTCGGTGAGTTCGGGAGGCCTGGAGGTCTGAGTATTCGGGAGGTCGGTGGTGAGTTCACTTCTGGTCAGGTACTCACAGCCCTCGACTGTGCAGGTACGTGGTCTATTTGATAGGTAAGTATCTCTTTCTCTTTTTACGTCGATAAGTCTAAATAGAGGGATCTCAGGGCAGCTCAGTGCTGTGAACTTCACATCCCACGGCATCTGGAAAATCCTGGACGCTTCACGTGGCCTAGACAACCATGTGTGCAGGAGGTGTCTCCAGCTTCAACTACTCGAGCTCCGTGTTTTGGAGCTGGAGCAGCGGCTGGAGTCAATGTGGTGCATCTGCGAGACTGAGAGCTACGTGGATAGTACATTTTAGGAGGTGGTCACCCCGCAGCTTAAAAACGTGCAGACAGAGGGGAAGTGGGTGCCAACCAGACGGATGAAGAATGCTAGGCAGGTAGTGGAGGAGTTCCCCCGTGAGTCCATCTGGCTTTCCAACTGACATTCTCTTCTGAGTATCGGTGAGGGCAATGGTGTCTCTGGGGAGTGCAGCCAGAGCCAATTCTAAGGCACCGCGGGTGGTTCAGCTGCACAGGGAGGAGGGATGAAGAATAAAAGAGCTGTAGTGATAGGGGATTCTATAGTTAGGGGAACAGACAGGTGTTTCTGCGCCGTAGACATGACTCCCGAATGGTATGGTGCCTCCCTGGTGCCAGGGTCAAGGATGTCACAGAGTGGACGCAGGGCATTCTGGGGGGAGAGGGTAAACAGCTAGAGGTCATGGTCCATATCGGGACCAACGACATAGGTAGAAAGAGGGATGAGGTCCTATCGGCAGAATTTAGGGAGCGAGGAAGAAAATTAAAGGGGAGGACCTCAAAAGTATTGATCTCCGGGTTACTACCAGTGCCACGTGCTAATGAGTACAAGAATAGAAGGATACAGAGGATGAACAAGTGGCTGGAGAGTTGGTGTCGGAGGGAGGGCTTTAAATTCTTGAGGCATTGGGACCGTTTCTGGGGGAAATGGGACCTGTACAAACCGGACGGGTTGCACCAGATGATATTGGCTGTAATGAACAAAATGTTGAGTCATTGTGGGTGGAGATTAGAGATAGCAAGGGGAAAAAGTCACTGGTGGGCGTAGTTTATAGGCCCCCAAATAATAAATTCACGGTGGGGCGGACAATAATCAAGGGAATAATGGAGGCATGTGAAAAAGGAATGGCAGTAATCATGGGGGATTTTAACCTACATATCGATTGGTCAAATCAAATCGCACGGGGTAGCCTGGACGTGGAATTCATAGAATGCATACGGGATTGTTTTTTAGAACAGTATGTTACAGAACCTACAAGACAGCAAACTATCTTAGATCTGGCCCTGTGTAATGAGACAGGAATAATAAACGATCTCCTAGTAAAAGATCCTCTCGGAATGAGTGATCACAGTATGGTTGAATTTGTAATACAGATTGAGGGTGAGGAAGTAGTGTCTCAAACGAGCGTACTATGCTTAAACAAAGGGGACTACAGTGGGATGAGGGCAGAGTTGGCTAAAGTAGACTGGAAACACTGACTAAACGGTGGCACAATTGAGGAACAGTGGAGGACTTTTAATGAGCTCTTTCATAGTGCTCAACAAAAATATATTCCAGTGAAAAAGAAGGGCGGTAAGAGAAGGGATAACCAGCCGTGGATAACCAAGGAAATAAAGGAGGGTATCAAATTAAAAACCAATGCGTATAAGGTGGCCAAGGTTAGTGGGAAAATAGAAGATTGGGATTTTAAACGACAGCAAAGAATGACTAAGAAAGCAATAAAGAAAGGAAAGATAGATTACGAAGGTAAACTTGCGCAAAACATAAAAACGGATAGTAAAAGCTTTTACAGATATATAAAATGGAAAAGAGTGACTAAAGTAAATGTCGGTCCCTTAGAAGATGAGAAGAGGGATTTAATAATGGGAAATGTGGAAATGGCTGAGACCTTAAACAATTATTTTGCTTCGGTCTTCACAGTGGAAGACACAAAAACCATGCCAGAAATTGCTGGTCACGGGACTGTGGGAAGGAAGGACCTTGAAATAATCACTATCACTAGGGGGGTAGTGCTGGACAGGCCAATGGGACTCAAGGTAGACAAGTCCCCTGGTTCTGATGAAATGCATCCCAGGGTATTAAAAGAGATGGCGGAAGTTATAGCAGATGCATTTGTTATAATCTACCAAAATTCTCTGGACTCTGGGGAGGTACCAGCGGATTGGAAAGCAGCTAATGTAACGCCTCTGTTTAAAAAAGTGGCAGACAAAAGGCAGGTAACTATAGGCCGGTTAGTTTAACATCTGTAGTGGGGAAAATGCTTGAAACTATCATTAAGGAAGAAATAGCGGGACATCTAGATAGGAATAGTGCAATCAAGCAGACGCAACATGGATTCATGAAGGGGAAATCATGTTTAACTAATTTACTGGAATTCTTTGAGGATATAACGAGCATGGTGGATAGAGGTGTACCGATGGATGTGGTGTATTTAGATTTCCAAAAGGCATTCGATAAGGTGCCACACAAAAGGTTACTGCAGAAGATAAAGGTACGCGGAGTCAGTGGAAATGTATTAGCATGGATAGAGAATTGGCTGGCTAACAGAAAGCAGAGAGTCGGGATAAATGGGTCCTTTTCGGGTTGGAAATCGGTGGTTAGTGGTATGCCACAGGGATCGGTGCTGGGACCACAACTGTTTACAATATACATAGATGACCTGGAAGAGGGGACAGAGTGTAGTGTAACAAAATTTGCAGATGACACAAAGATTAGTGGGAAAGCGGGTTGTGTAGAGGACACAGAGAGGCTGCAAAGAGATTTAGATAGGTTAAGCGAATGGGCTCAGGTTTGGCAGATGGAATACAATGTCGGAAAGTGTGAGGTCATCCACCTTGGGAAAAAAAACAGTAAAAGGGAATATTATTTGAATGGGGAGAAATTACAACATGCTGCGGTGCAGAGGGACCTGGGGGTCCTTGTGCATGAATCCCAAAAAGTTAGTTTGCAGGTGCAGCAGGTAATCAGGAAGGCGAATAGAATGTTGGCCTTCATTGCGAGAGGGATGGAGTACAAAAGCAGGGAGGTCCTTCTGCAACTGTACAGGGTATTGATGAGGCCGCACCTGGAGTACTGCGTGCAGTTTTGGTCACCTTACTTCAGGAAGGATATACTAGCTTTGGAGGGGGTACAGAGACGATTCACGAGGCTGATTCCGGAGATGAGGGGGTTACCTTATGATGATAGATTGAGTAGACGGGGTCTTTACTCGTTGGAGTTCATAAGGATGAGGGGTGATCTTATAGAAACATTTAAAATAATGAAAGGGATAGACAAGATAGAGGCAGAGAGGTTGTTTCCACTGGTCGGGGAGACTAGAACTCGGGGGCACAGCCTCAAAATACAGGGGAGCCAATTTAAAACCGAGTTGAGAAGGAATTTCTTCTCCCAGAGGGTTGTGAATCTGTGGAATTCTCTGCCCAAGGAAGCAGTTGAGGCTAGCTCATTGAAAGTATTCAAGTCACAGATAGATAGATTTTTAACCAATAAGGGAATTAAGGGTTATGGGGAGAGGGCGGGTAAGTGGAGCTGAGTCCACGGCCAGATCAGCCATGATCTTGTTGAATGGCGGAGCAGACTCGAGGGGCTAGATGGCCTACTCCTGCTCCTAATTCTTATGTTCTTATATTCTTATGTTCACCTCAACAGCGCCGGGACCAATATTCTCGCGGGGAGTTTTGCTAGTGCTGTTGGGGAGAGTTTAAACTGGCTTGGCAGGGGAATGGGAACCTGAGAACAAATTAAATGGGGAAGGAAGTAAAGCTGAAATTGGAAAGCAAGAATGTATAAAGTGAATCTGTAAGACAGAGGAAACAAGGGTTAGTAAGTAGGAATCAAGGAGCTAAATGGTACATACTTTAATGCAAGGAGTATAGCGAATAAGGCGGATGAGCTAAGAGCACAGGTAGACACTTGGGAGTATGACATTATAACCATTACAGAAACATGGCTGAAAGAGGGGCAGGTTTGGCAGATCAATATTCCTGGTTACAGGATTTTTAGACAAGATAGAGAGGGGGGTAAAAAGGCAGGTGATCGCAGTATTGATTAAAGAAACTATTACAGCGATGAGGAGGGATGATATGTCAGAGGGATCATCAAATGAGGCCATATGGATGGAATTGAAAAATCAAAAAGGGGCGATCACACTGCTGGGAGTGTATTATAGACCCCCAAACAGTGGGAGGGAGATAGAGGAGCAAATATGTCGTCAAATTTCTGTGAAGTTAAAATCCATAGGGTAGTAATAGTAGGGCATTTTAACTATCCAAATATTGATTGGGACAAATATAGTGTGAAGGGTATAGAGGATGCAGAATTCTTAAAATGCATTCAAGAGAACTTTTTCAGTCAGTATGTAACAAGCCCAACACAGGAAGGGGTGGGTCTGGATTTAGTTTTGGGGAATGAAGCTGGGCAGGTTGAAGGGGTATCAGTGGGAGAGCACTTGGGTGCCAGTGACCATAATTCAGTCAGATTCAAGGTCGTTATAGATAAAGACAAGGGTAGACCAGGAATAAAAGTCCCAAATTGGGGAAAAGCTAACTTTGCCAAGTTGAAGAGTGATTTGGCCACAGTGGACTAGAAACAGCTACTTGTGGGTAAATCAGTGTCGGAACAGTGGGAGGCATTCAAGGAGGAGATCCGGAGAGCCCAGGACAAGCATGTGCCCTTAAAGAAACAGGGTGGGAATAACAATTCTAGAGCACCCTGGATGTCCAGGGACTTACAGGGGAGGATTCAGAAAAAAAGGGAAGCTTATGTCATATACTGACGGCTAAATACTATAGAAAGTTCAGAGGTAAAATTAAAAAGGATATTAGGAATGCTAAGAGAGAGCATGAAAAATGCTTGGCCAGTAAAATTAAGGAAAACCCAAAGATGTTCTATAAATATATTAAGAGTAAGAGGGTAACTAAAGAAAAGGTAGGGCCTATTAGAGACCATGAGGGTAATCTGTGTGTGGAGGCGGAAGATGTTGGGAGGGTTCTTAATGAATACTTTGCGTCTGTTTTCACAAAGGAAAGGGGCAATGCAGATACTGCTATCGCGGAGGAGTGTGATATTCTGGATGAAATAAACATAGTGAGAGAGGAGGTATTTGGGGGTTTAGCAGCTTTGAAAGTAGATAAGTCCCCAGGCCTGGATGAAATGTATCCCAGGCTGCTGAGCGAAATAAAAGAGGAAAAAGCAGAGGCCTTGACCATCATTTTCCAGTCCTCTTTGGATTTGGGCATGGTGTCGGAGGATTGGAGGACTGCTAATGTGGTACCTTTGTTTAAGAAGAGAGAAAGGGATTGTTATGTATGCAAACCTCACCAATGTGTAAGACTTACCACCAGGGGGCACACCTGTGGGAGACCTAAGGGTCATCTGTGCACGCTGGAGTTACATTAAAGACACCAAGGTCACAATGGTTTGAGCTTACAACACAGTCTTGTGAAGTTATTCTGAACATAGCAATTGGCAATGAGTTACAGATCATGAACTTTCACTCGGTAATGGCTGCCATTTGTTGAGGGTGATGATTGGGAAGCCTTCGTTGAGCATCTCGACCAGTACTTCATGGCCAATGAACTGGACAAGGCTAAGACAGCGATCAAGCGCAGGGCGATTCTCCTCACCGTATGTGGGTCTTCGATATATGGCCTCATCAAAAATCTGCTGGCACCGGTCAACCCAACGGACAAGACTTACACAGAGCTGTGCACGCTGGTTCGGGAACACCTCAAACCGAAGGAGAGCATCCTAATGGCCAGGTATCGCTTTTACACGCACCATCGCTCCGAGGGCCAGAACGTGGCAAGCTTCGTCGCCAACCTAAGCCGCCTTGCAGGACAGTGCGAGTTTGCCGGATCTTTGAGGGAAATGTTGCGGGACTTTTTCGTGTTTGGAATCGGCCACGAGGTCATTCTTCGCAAACTGCTGTCTGCCAAATAGCTAGATCTGAGCAAGGCCATCATGCTAGCCCAGACTTTCATATCCACGAGTGACAACACGAAACAGATATCTTCATAGCATTGAAGATCACCGGCAAGTACTGTGCATAAAATAATGTCTTCAGCAGGCAGAACTGTACATGGCAGGGTCTACACAACCGCAGAGGCCAGGCCGAGGGTGACTCAGAGGCCACTGTGGGGTGTGAATGCGAATCCATTAACACTATGTTGGTGCTGCGAGGGCAGTCAATGTCGATTCAAGCACTAAGTGTGCAAGTGCTGTGGAACAATGGGGCACCTCCAGCGAATGTGCAAACGATCTCTGACTCACCACGTGGCAGAGTCAGCAGAGGACGATCGATCCAGCGAGGATCATGCTGAACAAACAGGAGAGGCTACTCAACCTGAGGATGAAGAGGAAGTGTATGGGGTACACACCTTCACCACCAAAAGCCCTCCGATAATGTTAAAAGTTAAACTTAACGGTATTCCAGTCTCCATGGAATTGGACACAGGAGCGAGTCAATCAATCATGAGCCAAAAGGCTTTTGAGAAACTGTGGGGCAACAAGGCACAGAGGCCAAAACTGAGCCCGATTCACACAACGCTGCGCACTTACACCAAAGAACTCATACCTGTTATCGGCATTGCGGCAGTGAAAGTATCATATGATGGAATGGTGCATGATTTACCACTATGGATTGTACCAGGCGATGGCCCAACGCTGTTCGGCAGAAGCTGGCTAGGAAAGATCCTATGGAACTGGGATGACATCAAAGCACTGTCTTCAGTGGATGATGCCTCGTGCGCCCAGGTGCTAAACAAATTCCCGGCGTTATTCGAGCCAGGCATCGGCAACTTCACATGCGCCAAAGTGCAGATCTATCTTGTTCCTGGGGCACAGCCCGTTCATCACAAGGCCTGAGCAGTCCCATATATGATGCGAGAGAAAGTCGAGATCGAGCTGGACAGACTTCAATGAGAGTGAATCATATCGCCAGTCGAGTTCAACGAGTGGGCCAGTCCAATCATGTCGGTGCACCATGGTGTTCCAGGACGATATCTTGATCACTGGTCAAAACACCACCGAACACTTGCACAACCTGGAAGAGGTTCTAAAGCAACTGGACAGGGTAAGACTCAGGCTGAAATGCTTCAAGGGTGTTTTCCTGGTGCCAGAGGTCGAATTTCTGGGAAGAAAGATTTCGGTGGACGGCATCAGATCCACGGACTCCAAGACGGAGGCCATCAAGAATGTACCCAGACCACAGAATGTGACGGAGCTGCGTTCGTTCCTGGGACTCCTCAACTACTTTGGTAACTTTCTAACGGGGTTGAGCACTTTGCTGGAACCCTTGCATTTATTGCTACGCAAGGGTGATGACTGGGTTTGGGGTAAATCTCAAGAGACAGCCTTTAATAAGGTCAGAAACCTGTTATGCTCTAACAAGTTACTTATATTGTATGACACGTGTAAACGTTTAGCACTAGCTTGTGATGCGTCGTCGTACGGGGTCGGTTGTGTGTTACAGGAAGCAAATGTGTCAGGCAAACTGCAACCGGTTGCATATGCATCCAGAAGTTTATCCAAGGCTGAAAGAGTCTACAGCATGGTTGAGAAAGAAGCGTTAGCATGTATTATACGGGGTAAAGAAAATGTACCAATACCTATTGGTCTCCAGTTCGAGCTCGAAACTGACCACAAGCCGTTTACTTCACTGCTCTCAGGAAGCAAAGGTATCAACACCAATGCTTCGTCCCGCATCCAAAGATGGGCACTAACGTTATCTGTGTATGACTATGTAATCCACCACAGACCAGGCACTGAGAACTGCTCTGACGCTCACAGTCGACTCCCATTGCCCACCACCGGGGTGGAAATGGCACAACCCACAGACTTGCTTCTGGTAATGGATGCTTTTGAGAGCGAGGGCTCAGGACCTGGACTAGCCAAGACCCTGTGCTATCACTAGTAAAAAGCTGCGTCCTTAATGGGAGCTGGTCGGCGGTTCCCGGGGAAATGCAAGATGAAATTAAGCCGTTCCACCGACATAAGGATGAATTGTGCATCCAATCGGATTGTCTCCTATGGGGGAATCACGTGGTTTTGCCAAAAAAAGGCAGGGAAACATTTATACGCGACCGACACAGTACCCACCCAGGCATAGTCATGATGAAGGCTATCACCAGGTCGCATGTTTGGTGGCCCGGCATTGACTCCGAATTGGAGTCATGCATACACCAATGTAACACTTGCTCACAGTTGAGCCACGCACCCAGGGAGGCCTCACTGAGCCTGTGGTCATGGCCCGCCAAACCGTGGTCCAGGGTCCATGTAGATTTCGTTGGCCCCTTTCTAGGAAAGATGTTTCTAGTAGCAGTGAACGCTTACTCTAAATGGATTGAATGTATAATAATGTCGTCATGTACGTCCACTGCCACCATTAAAAGCCTCAGGGCCATGTTCGCCACCCATGGTTTGCCCGACGTCCTTGTTAGTGACAATGGACCGCGTTTCACCAGCTCGGAATTCAATGAGTTCATGACCCACAATGGCATTAAACATGTCAGATCTGCCCCATTTAAGCCCACATCCAATGGCCAAGTGGAACGGGCAGTCCAAACCATCAAGCAGAGCTTGAAACGAGTAACGGACGGCTCCTTGCAGACTCGGTTATCTCGGGTCCTGCTCAGCTACCAGATGTGACCCCACTCGCTCACCGGGGATCCCCCTGCAGAATTGTTAATGAAGAGAGCACTCAAAACCAGGCTCTCCTTAGTCCACCCGGATCTCAATGATCACATAGAAACCCGGCGGTACCGGCATAACGTGTACCACGATCACGCGGCTGTATCGCGTGACATTGAGGTTAATGATCCGGTGTTTGTCCTAAATTACGGTCACGGTCCCAAGTGAATTGCTGGCACTGTCTTAGCCAAGGAGGGTGTTGTGTATGGAGAAAGAGTCAGACTGAACACTGTGAGCTCAAAGTAAAGTGTGACCATAGTCTTTTATTGCATAGGTCTCCAGAGTGCCTCTCCAACCTGTGAAGCCTCCTTAAATACCTGTGCTTCCAACGGATTATGGGATCCCTTGGGACTGCAGGGGATGAGCCCTCTGGTGGCTGTACAGAGTAAATACAAGTCCACATATATAACAACACTCCCCCCAAAAGTCAATAGTGTAACTATTTACAATGTGAGTCGATCTGGGGTCCTTCTTGCCCTGGTTGATCATCTCGGTGTGAAAGCTGGTGTTGTTGAATCATTTGTTGGGCCCTCGCTGGGCTGTTGTGCAGCTGGCCTTGCTGGGCTGCCTGGTGTGTTGGGCCCTGTAGGGCTGCTGTGGATGATGGGTTCTGCTTCGTGGTCAACTGCGGTGCCGGTTGCCACTGGTGCGTATGTTGGGGGATCAAAAAAGGTAGGGTCCAAGGTGGGTTGCTCAGGATAGTCCGTGAATCTGAGTTTGATTTGGTCCAAGTGTTTCCGGTGAATGAGTCCATTTGAAAGTTTGACCCGAAACACACTGCTCCCCTTTTTGGCCACGATAGTGCCGGGAAGCCACTTGGGACCTTGTCCATAATTTAATACAAATACAGGATCATTGATTTCAATCTCGCGTGACACATTTGCGCTATTATGGTATGCACTTTGTTGAAGCCACCTGCTCTCTACCTGTTCATGTAGATCAGGGTGAACTAACGAGAGCCTTGTCTTAAGTGCTCTTTTCATGAGCAGTTCAGCAGGTGGGATCCCAGTGAGTGAGTGGGGTCTCGTGCGGTAGCTAAGCAAGACTCGGGATAGGCGAGTCTGCAGTGAGCTTTCAGTTACCCTCTTCAAGCCTTGCTTGATGGTTTGCACTACTCTCTCTGCCTGACCATTGGATGCTGGTTTAAACGGGGCAGATGTGACATGTTTGATCCCGTTACGGGTCATGAATTCTTTGAACTCAGCACTGGTAAAACATGGCCCGTTGTTGCTCACCAGGACATCAGGTAAGCCGTGTGTGGCAAACATGGCCTGCAGACTTTCAGTAGTGGCAGCGAACGTGCTAGCCGACATTATCTCTCATTCAATCCACTTGGAGTACGCGTCTACAACCACAAGGAACATTTTACCCAAGAATGGGCCTGCATAGTCAATGTGTACCCTAGACCACGGTTTGGAGGGCCAAGGCTATAAACTTAGCGGCGCCTCCCTGGGTACATTGCTTAACTGCAAGCATGTATTACATCTGTGAACGCAGGACTCTAAGTCCGCATCGATACCGGGTCAGCACACGTGGGATCTGGCTATTGCTTTCATCATTACGGTGCCTGGGTGGGTACTGTGGAGGTCATTGATGAAGGTGTCTCTGCCCTTCTTGGGGACCACTGCTCGATTGCCCCACAGAAGGCTCTGCCTGTATAGACATTTCAGCTTTGCGCCGTTGGAACGGCTTTATCTCTTTATCTCTTCCTGCATTTCCACTGGGACACTGGACCAGCTCCCGTGAACCACACAGCTTTTGACTAGAGATAATAAGGGGTCCTGGCTCGTCCAGGTTTTGATCTGCCGGGCAGTGACGGGTGATTGCTCACTCTCAAATGCTTCCATAACCATAGCTAGAGCATGGGCGCAGTTTTCTGTGCCTGGCCTGTGGCGGATGGCGGAGTTGTATGCGGACAACATGAGCGCCCATCTCTGGATGCGGGCCGATGCGTTGGTATTTATCCCTTTACTCTCAGAAAACAGGGATATAAGTGGCTTATGGTCAGTTTCCAATTCGAATTTTAGCCCAAACAGGTATTGATGCATTTTCTTTACCCCATAGACACATGCTAACGCTTCTTTTTCAATCATGTTGTAGGCTCTCTCGGCCTTAGACAGACTCCTGGATGCATAAGCAACTGGTTGCAGTTTCCCGAAATCATTAGCTTGTTGCAATACACACCCGACGCCATATGACGACGCATCACATGCTAGTACCAAACGCTTACATGGATCATACAACTCAA
The DNA here is from genome assembly GCF_044704955.1 of Pristiophorus japonicus. NCBI lineage: Eukaryota > Metazoa > Chordata > Chondrichthyes > Pristiophoridae > Pristiophorus > Pristiophorus japonicus. The sequence goes on along the minus strand of NC_091991.1, from coordinate 105,519,178 downwards.
GCAATTTGTTTGAGCATAACAATTTTCTCACTTTTACAAAGGCATTTTCTTGGCTTTTGCCCCAAATCCATTCGTCCCCTTTTCGTAGTAAGACATGCAGTGGTTTTAGCAGTGTGCTGAGACCCGGTAAGAAGTTACCAAAGTAGTTCAAGAGTCCCAGAAACAACCGCAGCTCCGTCATGTTCTGTGACCTCGGTGCGTTCTCGATTGCCTCTGTCTTCATGTTGGTGGGACTGATGCTGTCCGCCGCAATCCTCCTTCCCAAGAACTCCACTTCAGGCACCAGGAAAATGCACTTCGAGCTTTTTAACCTGAGCCCCACGCGGTTGAGTCGACTAAGAACCTCCTCCAGGTTCTGCAGGTGCTCAACTGTGTTCCGACCTGTGACCAAGATGTCGTCCTGGAAGACCACAGTGTGCAGGACCGACTTCAGTAAACGTTCCATATTTCTCTGGAATATCGCCGCCACTGATTGGATTCCAAACTGGCATCTGTTATAAACAAAAAGACCCTTGTGCGTGTTGTCCAGTTCCTGCGTCATGTAGGCTGAAGTCAGATCCAGCTTCGTGAATTTCTTTCCTCCCACGAGTGTTGCAAAGTGGTCGTCGGCCTTTGGTAGTGGGTATTAGTCCTGCAGGGAGAAACGATTGATAGTTACTTTGTAATCGCCACAGATTCTGATGGTGCCGTTTCCCTTGAGGATTGGGACAATAGGACTGGCCCACTCGCTGAACTCGATCGGTGAAATGATGCCGGTCTAGCTCAATCTCTACCCTTTCTCTCATCATGTACGGTACTGCTCTCGCCTTGTGATGGATGGGTCGCGCCCCCGGAATTAGATGGATCTGCACTTTTGCTCCTTGGAATTTCCCGATGTCTGGTTCGAACAGCGAAGGAAATTTGTTTAAGACCTGAGGACACGAAGTGTCGTCAGCGGGCGATAGCGCTCGAACGTTGTCCCACTTCCAGCGTCTCTTTCCCAGCCAGCTACTACCAAGCAGCGTGGGACCATCGCCCGGTACCACCCAGAGTGGTAGCTTATGCACTACTCCATCATAGGAGATCTTTACGGTAGCACTGCCGATTACAGGAATCAGTTCTTTAGTGTAAGTTCTTAGTTTCGTGCAAACTGGCCTTGAGGCCTTGCTGCACCACAACCTTTCGAAAGTCTTTTTGCCCATGAAGCACTGGCTCGCGCCTGTGTCCAGCTCCATTGATACCGGGAGTCCATTTAGTTCAACATTCAGCATTATCGGGGGGACAATTCGTGGTGAATGTGTGCACCCCATGTACCTCTGCCTCCTCTATCTGAGGCTCTGGTTCATCGTGATCCTCCCTGGATCTGTCCTCCTCTGCAACGTGGTGGTTTGCAGGTTTAACAGGCTTAGCAGCTCGCCTACACACTCGTTGGAGGTGTCCCATTGTTCCACAGCCCTTGCAAACGTACCCTTTGAATCGGCATGAATGGAAACAATGATCACCCCGACTGCGCCAACAAGGTGTTAATGGCCTTGCATTCATCACCCTTGATGGTGGACTCTGAGTCATCTGCGGACATGCAGCTCCAGGTATGTGTGACCTGCTCTGTATGTTATGATTCGAAAACAAGATTACTTTGTTCACAGTACTTGTAGCAGCACTTGTGTGCTGAGATATTTGCTTAGTATTGTCACTGGTGGCAATGAACGCCTGGGCTATCACTATGGCCTTACTCAAGGTTGGAGTCTCTACAGTCAAAAGTTTGCGAAGTATGGTTTCATGGCCAATGCCAAGAACGAAAAGGTCTCTGAGCATGTGCTCCAAATATCCTTCATATTTGCAATGTCCTGCAAGGCGTCTTAGCTCGGCACATAATTTGCCACTTCCTGGCCTTCAGACCTTTTGTAGGTATAGGACCGGTACCTCGCCATCAGAATGCTTTCCTTCAGGTTCAAATGCTCTCGGACCAGTGTGCACAAATCGTCGTACGATTTCTCCGTGGGTTTCGCTGGGGTGAGCAGATTCTTCATGAGGCCATACGTTGGTGCCCCACAGACAGTGAGGAGCATCGCTCTATGTTTGGCAGCGCTCTCTTCCCTATCTAGCTCGTTGGCCACGAAGTATTGGTCGAGTCGCTCCACAAAAGTTTCCCAATCATCTCCCTCTGAAAATTTCTCCAGGACGCCCACTGTCCTCTGCATCTTTGGGTTCGCTATCTGTATCTCATCGCCAGTTGTTGTGTATGGAGAAAGAGTCAGACTGAACACTGTGAGCTCAAAGTAAGGTGTGACCTTAGTCTTTTATTGCAGGTCTCCAGAGTGCCTCTCCAACCTGTGAAGCCTCCTTAAGTAGCTGTGCTCCCAAGGGATTATGGGATCCCTTGGGACTCCAGGGGATGAGCCCTCTGGTGGCTGTACAGAGTAAATACAAGTCCACATATATCAGGGGTCAGTCTAAGGATAAGGGGTAAACCATTTAGGACCGAGATGAGGAGAAACTTCTTCACCCAGAGAGTGGTGAACCTGTGGAATTCTCTACCACAGAAAGTTGTTGAGGCCAATTCACTAAATATATTCAAAAAGGAGTTAGATGTAGTCCTTACTACTAGGGGAATCAAGGGGTATGGCGAGAAAGCAGGAATGGGGTACTGAAGTTGAATGTTCAGCCATGAACTCATTGAATGGCGGAGCAGGCTCGAAGGGCCGAATGGCCTACTTCTGCACCTAGTTTCTATGTTTCTATAACAGAGGGGAATAGAGTGTTTGTTGTTAAACTGTTGAATGGGCAAACGTGCAGAAAGCACTTGGATCAGACTAAACTGCGATTCACTGACAACCAAGAAAAGTTTGAGGAAGACTTTACCATCTATGATCCACCAACACACAACCAACCAGCAATCGACCTCGCTGTCAATCACGAGGATGAACCCACCATGCCCGACAGTCTGATCAGACCAGCCGCGCTGCCATGCAGCAATGATCCGACTGACTAACCCATGCCAGGACTTCAACTCAAGCGATCGACTCGGGAACGCAGAGCGCCAGATCGCGTCAACCTGTAAATAACTTGTATATAAGACTTTGAGAGGAGGGGGGGAGTAATGTTATGTATGCAAACCTCACCAATATGTAAGACTTGCCACTAGGGGGCACACCTGTGGGAGAACCAAGAGTCACCTGTGCACCCTGGGCAAGCAGGTATAAAAGGCAATCCACCATGCTGCTTCCTCACTTTGGAGTTACATTAAAGACACCAAGGTCACAATGGTTTGAGCTTACAACACAGTCTTGTGGAGTTATTCTGAACATAACAGGGATAGGCTGAGTAATTACAGGCCTGTTTTATGGACTTTAGCAAAGCTTTTGATAAGGTCCCACATGGTAGACTGGTCATGAAGGTTAAAGTCCATGGAATCCAGGGCAAAGTGGCAAGTTGGACCCAAAATTGGCTTGGTGGTAGGAAACAAAGGGTAATGGTTGATGGATGTTTTTGTGACTGGAAGGCTGTTTCCAGTGGGGTTCCGCAGGGCTCAGTACTGGGTCCCTTGCTTTTTGTGGTATGTATCAATGATCTAGGTTTGAATATGGGAGTATGATTAAGAAGTTTGCATATGACACTAAAATTGGCTGTGTGGTTGATAATGAAAATTAAGTCATGGGCTGCAGGAGGATATTGTGAGGAGGACACAAAAAATCTGCAAAGGGATATAGACAGGCTAAGTGAGTTGGCAAAAATTTGGCAGATGGAGTATAATGTGGGGATAATGTGAGGTTATCCATTTTGGCAGAAAAAATAGAAAAGCAAATTATAATTTAAATGGAGAAAAATTGCAAAATGCTGCAGTACAGAGAGACCTGGGGGTCCTTGTGCATGAAACACAAAAAGTTAGTATGCAGGTACAGCAAGTGATCAGGAAGGCAAATGGAATGTTGGCCTTTATTGTAAGGGGGATAGAGTATAAAAGCAGAGAAACATAGATACATAGAAAATAGGTGCAGGAGTAGGCCATTTGGCCCTTCGAGCCTGCACCACCATTCAATAAGATCATGGCTGATCATTCACCTCAGTACCCCTTTCCTGCTTTCTCTCCATACCCCTTGATCCCTTTAGCCATAAGATGCCATATCTAAGACCCTCTTGAATATATCCAACGAACTGGCATCAACAATTCTCTGCGGTAGAGAATTCCACAGATTAACAACTCTCTGAGTGAAGAAGTTTCTCCTCATCTCGGTCCTAAATGGCTTACCCCTTATCCTTAGGCTGTGACCCCTGGTTCTGGACTTCCCCAACATCGGGAACATTCTTCCTGCATCTAACCTGTCCAGTTTCGTCAGAATTTTCTATGTTTCTATGAGATCCCCTCTCGTTCTTCTAAATTCCAGTGAATACAGGCCCAGTCGATCCAGTCTCTCCTCATATGTCAGTCCAGCCATCCCGGGAATCAGTCTGGTGAACCTTCGCTGTACTCCCTCAATAGCAAGAACGTCCTTCCTCAGATTAGGAGACCAAAACTGAACACAATATTCCAGGTGAGGCCTCACCAAGGTCTTGTACAACTGCAGTAAGACCTCCCTGTTTCTATACTCAAATCCCCTCGCTATGAAGGCCAACATACCATTTGCCTTCTTCATCGCCTGCTGTACCTGCATGCCAACTTTCAATGACTGATGAACCATGACACCCAGGTCTCGTTGCACCTCCCCTTTTCCTAATCTACCGCCATTCAGATAATATTCTGCCTTCATGTTTTTGCCACCAAAGTGGATAACCTCACATTTATCCACATTTTATGCACCTGCCTTGCATTTGCCCACTCACCTAACCTGTCCAAGTCACCCTGCAGCTTCTTAGCATCCTCCTCACAGCTCACACTGCCACCCAGCTTAGTGTTATCTGCAAACTTGGCGATATTACACTCAATTCCTTCATCTAAATCATTGATGTATATTGTAAATAGCTGGGGTCCCTGCACTGAGCCCTGCGGTACCCCACTAGTCACTGCCTGCCATTATGAAAAGGACCCATTTATCCCGACTCTCTGCTTCCTGTCTGCCAACCAGTTCTCTATCCACGTCAATACATTACCCCCAATACCATGTGCTTTAATTTTGCACACCAATCTCTTGTGTGGGACCTTGTCAAAAGCCTTTTGAAAGTCCATATACACCACATCCACTGGTTCTCCCTTGTCCACTCTACTAGTTACATCCTCAAAACATGCTGCTACAACTGTATAGGGGACTGGTGAGGCCACACCTGGATTACTGTGTATAGTTTTGGTCTCCATATTTAAGGAAGGATATACTTGCATTGGAAGCTGTTCAGAGAAGGTTCACTAGGTTGATTCCTGAGTTGAGGAGGTTGATTGACTTATGAGGATAGGTTGAGTAGGTTGGGCCTATACAGATTGGAGTTCAGAAGAATGAGAGGTGATCTATTGAAACTTATAAGATAATGAGGGGACTCGACAAGGTGGATGCAGAGAGGATATTTCCACTCATCGGGGAAACTAAAACTAGAATTAGGGGCCACCCATTTCAAACTGAGATGAGGAGAAATTTCTTCTCTCAGAGGGTTGTAAATCTGTGGAATTCTCTGCCCCAGAGAGCTGTGGAGGCTGGGTCATTGAATATATTTAAGGCGGAGATAGACAGATTTTTGAGCGATAACAGAGTGAATGGTTATGAGGAGCCATGATATTAAATGGCAGAGCAGGCTCAAGGGGCAAAATGTCCTACTCCTGCTCCTATTTCTATTATATCAATCTACTGGTCATGTGGGAAGAACAGTGGCAAATGGAATTTAATTCGGAGAAGTGTGAGGTAATGTATTTGGGGAGGGCTAATAAGGCATACAAAAGTCGGATCCGGGCGACGAAATGCGTCCCGAACCCGAAAGCGCGCAGAGTTCCGAACAGATAGTCGTGATCCACCCTGTCGAACGCCTTCTCTTGGTCGAGAGATAGGAAGGCGACCGACAGACCAGCCTCCTGGGAATGATGGATGAGGTCCCGGACCAGATGGATGTTATCGTGGATTGTCCGGCCCGGGACCGTGTAGGACTGGTCGGGGTGGATCATGTGGTCCAGCACGGCACCAAGGCGAGCAGACATCACCCTGGTGAAGATTTTGTAGTCTGTGCTGAGGAGGGAGACCGGGCGCCAGTTCTTAAGGAGGCGGAGATCGCCCTTCTTAGGCAGCAGGCCGATGACTGCCCTGCGCCAAGAGAGGGGCATCTCCCCGGTCGCCAGACTTTCCCCCAGGACCCGCGTGTAGTCGCCCCCCAGGACGTCCCAGAATGCCCTGTGGAACTCCACGGTCAGCCCGTCCAGCCCCGGGGCTTTTCCCCTCGAGAGCCGGGCGAGGGCACCAGTCAGCTCCGCCAGGCTTAGCGGAGCTTCCAGATTTTCGGCGCCCTCCGGGCTGACCTTCAGCAGGTCTTCCCACAAAACTCTACGCGCTTCCTTGCTGGACGGCTCCGGAGAGAACAGAGCCCCGTAATATTCACGGGCCCTGTTGTTGACGCCCTCCAGATCCGAGACGAGAGAGCCGTCTTCAGCCAGCAGCGTCAAGAGCTGCTTACGGACACTCTGTCTTTTCTCCAGCGAGTGGAAGAAGGGGGAGCCGTGGTCCAGATCCTGCAGGAACCGGATCCGCGACCTCACGAAAGCGCCTCGGGACCCGACGAGCTGCAGGTCCTTCAGCGCGGCCTTCTTCGCTTCGTACACCGTCCGCAGGGCCGGGTCCTGGACGACTTGACCGAGACGGGCTTCCAGGTCGAGCACCTCTTTTTCTAGGCGCCCGAACCTGGCCGCCTGCCTCTTGGTTGACCCCCTCGCGTACTCTTGACAGAAGACGCGGAAGTGAGTCTTGCCCACGTCCCACCATAGCCTCAAGGAGGGGAAGCCCCCCTGCTTCCTTCTCCAGTTGGACCAGAATCGACGGAACGAGTCCTGGAACCGCACGTCCTCCAGCAGCCGGTTGTTAAAGTGCCAGTACGCGGACCCCGTCCTCGCGCGGAGCGAAGCGAGCTCCGCCCACACCAGGTGGTGGTCCGAACACGGCACCGGTCGCATGGAGGCCGCCGGGACGCAGGAAACGTACGCCCGAGACACGTAAAGGCGGTCGACTCTAGACCATCCTACTCCAGGCCTCACCCAAGTAAAGGCGCTGGAGTCGGGGTGGAGATTTCGCCAGACGTCCACCAAGTCGAAGGACCCGACCAGGTCCCTCAACTTCTCCATCGCCGTCATGCACTGCGGGGCACCGGAGCGGTCCCTCGCCTCGAGGGTGCAGTTAAAATCCCCCCCGAGGACAATGCAGTCGCCGACGTCGACGGAGCCAAGAAGAGCGGACACCTCTTCGAAGAAGCGCGTTTGCTGCGGGCCGGGCTGAGGGGCGTACACGTTCACGAGATGGAGCGGCACGTCCCCCAGGCGAACCGTTACGTGCAGCAAGCGGCCTGGCACGGGCTCCTCGACCCCCAAGATCTCCGGCTGAAAATGCGGGGCCAACAAGATGGCCACCCCACAAGAAGTGGTAGTGAGGTGGCTCATGCGGACCTCTCCTTGCCATTCCAGGAGCCACGTGGCATCGTCTCCCGGAACGGTGTGGGTTTCTTGCAGGAAGCACACCGCATATTTCCCCTCCCGCAGGAGCGAAAAATTGTTAAATCTACGGCGTGCCCCTCTGCCGCCGTTGATGTTGAGGCTGGCTATGGTTATCTTCATGGCAAAAGCATAGTGCAACCTCTACCTTAACCTATTGTGGGGGAGGGAGCGGAGTCTTTTGTTGACCTCCGCTCCCTCCGCAGCCCAGCGAGGAACCTTTTGAGCCGGCGCAGCTCAAGGACTTGCGCCTTTGATAAGGGCCCGCCCGCGGCCATGGTTTTAGCGGCGGCGCGGACGGACGCGACGAGCAGCCCCGGCTCGGACCATCTTTCCAGGGCCAGATGGGCTCGGTTGCGGCGACCTTGGCTCTGGGCCAAAAAGTCCCGGAGTTCCTTTGCAGGAATGAGGGGGGACTCAGCGGCGGGCACGAGGAGATCCATCGCCTCACTGGCGATGGACTCGAGATCTTCTCCCGCGTCCCCCACCGAGTCCCCATCCCCCTCCGGGAGGTCGCCGCCAGCAGCCGGCCCGTCGACCACACGAGGTACGGCAAACGGCCCGGCCTCTCCATCCGGCCCTGGCTCTGCCCCGATCCCACCCCCAGGATCGTCGGCAGAGGAGTCCCCACTGGGCTCTTTTAAAAGTGGTGCTGGGTCGGGAAGTGACAGCGGAAGGGGTTCCTCCTCCGCCCCAGGAACCGGGGAACATGGAGAGACCTGGTTTAGGAAATTCTCCAGGTCCTCCAAGTACCCCAGCTCCAAAGTAAGGGGCGAGGGTTGTTGTTCTTCCCCCTCCCCGCCACCCCCCGGCCCAGCGTGTACAGAATCATTAAAATTGTTAACATTTTTTGTTTCTTCCGGGCCGAGCGACTCCCGGGGGAAGTTGGGTATTGGCTGGGCGAGCTCAGGTTCGGCCTTTTCGGCCCCGCCCGCCTCAGTCCCCGGGACGCTCGACCTGGCGGCTACGCATTCCTCCGCCGGCCCCACGCCAGGCAGATCCTCCACGCCATCCCCGGGAGGCAGAGGCTGGGCATCCTCGACTGTCTCACCCTTCCCGGGGACAGATTCCTCCCGCCTACGGCACAATTTGGGGGCGCTGGTGCGGGACACGGGACACGCGGCGGGCACCGACTCCTCCGCGGAGGGATGTTGTTCCCCCTCCGCCTCATTGGAGCGGTGCCTCCTTTTGTTCCTGGGGGTGCGCAGAGGCAGGGAGACCCCCATGTCTGCCGAGGCCTCCCGCTCCACTCTCCCCTTTTTCTTTTCTTGCCCGCGCCGGAGCCCCTCTGTGATATTGGTCAAGGGCTCGGGCACGGGCTCAGGGCACCCCGCGCTCGCCGGTGACGGGGTTGGGCTGAGCGCGGGGATCAGACTGTCTGGCGCACTGAGGGGACCCGCCTCGAGATGTTTCGCCTTCCTCCGCGCCTTCCTTCCGATCGGACGCTCTCCCTCCCCCCCACCGGAGGCCATGAAAACAAAGGCCCCCGACGATGCCCGCGCACCCACAGCTCCCGGCACGCGGACGCTACTAGGGGGAGGGGTGGCGGCGGCGCCAGCCTTGGCCGCCTTCGGTGGTTTGGCGGCCTTGGAGACGGGGCAGTTCTTGTGAACATGCCCCACCTCCCTACAGGCATGGCATCGCACGCCGTCCGACGTCCAGAAGACGCGGTAGGCAGTCCCCTCGTGCACCACATTAAAACTGCCCTCTGTCGCCTCCTCCCGCGCCAGCCGGACAAAGAGCTGGCGGCGGAAGGAGAACACATGGTGCAGGCTGTTCTCCGAGGCCGAGCGGTATGGGGTTGATCCCTGACCTTACCTCCCCCAGTTGGTGTAGGTGAGGGAGGAGGAGCCCAGCGGGAACAAAGGGCGGGACGTTAGAAAGGATGACCCTCTGCGCGGTGGCCTCGAGAGGGTCCACCGGCAGGAACGTCCCGCCCACCGTGAGCCCCTTTTCGAGGGCCAGGGACACCGCCCGCTCCGACCCCAGGAAGAATACAGCCTTCCCAGACATCTTGGAGGCCGCGACAATGGCCGAGGGGCCGACTACCCCAGCCATCGCCCGCACGCACTCCTCGATGCTCATTGTGGGGTGAGTGTAGCTCTTGTTCCCGTGTTTTTTTGTTATAAGTCTGAACGATGGCAGGGCAGCAGGAGGCGCAGGAGGTGCCGTGGATGTGGACGCTGCCTGCGCATATGTCTTCGCTGGCCCTGCCACCGGCGTGGATGGGGTCGCCATCACGGGGTCCCTTTAAGGGCCACACCCACCCCAAAGTCACAGGCCTTAATGGTCTTAAATGGCCTCGTTGGTGTTTGAACAGAGGGAGCTCCAAAAGAGGCACACCTCTCCCCTAGTTGACAATTGGGGAGGGACCTTGCTCCCTCTGCTCAGTTGTCTTAATTGGTTTTTCAATTAGGAGGAAAGGGGCGCTCAGAGAGAGAGGGGAGGGACAGAGAGAGAGAGAAAGAGAGGGGTGGGTGGGAAAGAGGGAAGCTGCGAGGGCAGGTCTCCCCTCACAGCGATGGGTGGGTGTTTTTCTTGGGGTCCACTCCCCAGATGATGGAAAAACAAACACAGTCTTTGTAGATGGTCTTCGGGTGGGGGGAGAAGATGTCTTCACCTGGGACAGCTGGAGCCACCCAGGCACACACTCCCAACGATGTTAAATAGGTGATTAATAGTTCTTCAGCCAGGTAGCTCCAGCTATCCCAGGCTAGGCAATGGGGGAGGGGTGCTTCAGTGGTGTGTGGGGCCTAGCTATAAGCAAGACCCTCACACACACTTCCACACACACACACCCCCCGCGATGTTCCGTCCCTCTAGCAAGTTTTCTTTCCTCCCCCCACCGATATAACAAAGTCTTTAGGGGAATGCATCAAAACACACCCACCTTTGGTTGATGAAGTTTCTCCCTCCTTCCACACTGGATAGTTGTTCTTTTTTCCCCCTCTCTCCAACCCTCTGCAGCAGTATTAAAGGTTGTTGAATTTTCTGCTCTCCTCCTCTCCCTCTGGATGAATTGGAATTGTAGAAAGCCCCTTCCTCCTCTTCCTGGGCTGTTTTACAGGGCTCACTCAAGGCCTCCCAGACAGGAGCAACAGCAGGGAGTTCCTTCTCTCACAGCAACAGAGCTCCAACTGAATAGGCCACGCCTCCAAAGCTCCACCATTGGTCCACTGAACTCTTTTGGGAGGAAACTAAAACAGTAAATCGTGGCCCCCACCCCCCGGATCTGGGGGATGCACCAAACATTTACAAGGCCCTTTTTTGGGGGTTTTTTGGGGGGGGTTTTGTGTTTTATTTTGTGTTTGTTTTTTTTGGGCACTAAAATCAGATTTTTTCCTCCAAGTGCCCCCTATAAAAGGGGAGGGGGACACTCAAAACACCGGCAATTAAAACAAATAAACTTTAAAACATAAAATCAAATTAAAATTTGGTTGCCGGGGGTGACGATGCACTCCAGTCCCTCCGGCGCCCACCTCTCGCGGAAGGCCTCGAGCGTACCGGTGGACACTGCGTGCTCCATCTCCAGGGACACCCTGGCGCGGATGTACGCGCGGAAGAGAGGCAGGCAGTCTGGCTGAATGACCCCCTCGACCGCCCGCTGCCTGGACCGGCTGATGGCACCCTTGGCCGTGCCCAGGAGCAGTCCTACGAGGAGGCCCTCGGACCTACCCGCTCCCCTCCGCACAGGGTGCCCAAAGATCAGGAGTGTGGGACTGAAGTGCAGCCAGAATTTCAGGAGCAGCCCCTTTAAATAATAAAACAGGGGTTGCAACCTGGTGCATTCCATAAAAACATGGAACACGGACTCCTCCAGACCGCAGAAATTGCAGGCGGCCTGGGAGTCCGTGAACCGGCTTAAAAATTTATTTCACGACACTGCTCCGTGCACCACCCTCCAGGCCAAGTCCCCGATAAATAGTGGGAGGACCCCTGCGTAGAGTGCCCTCCATCGGGGACCCCCGCCTCCTCCGGACGGTAAGATGGTACGCCATGGCGTGTCCGGACGGCCGGCGAGGATGGCAAAGTTGAGAGTGTGAACGAGCAGCCCGTACAGGAAACCCCTCCGCGCGGAACTGAAAGGCACGGAGGGGATTTCCCCGAGGCGGCTCAAGTTGTGAGGCGCCGGCTCCCGAGGGAGGTTCCGGGGTTTGGCGCCGATGAGGAATTCCGTCCGGACGGGGGTCAGTTCGGACGGGATCTCCCCACGTGCTTGAGCCTCCTCGATGCACCTAACGGAGTCAGGGCCCAGAGCTGTTTTTAGCCACTCGATGGCATCGGCCGCGCGGCGGACGTTGGCAGAATTTAGGCGCCGCGCCAGCGTGTCTGGTGCCATCCAGCCCGCTCTTCTGCCATCGAGCAGGTCCCTGACCCTGGTCACCTCACCAGCCACAGCCCTCTCGTCCGACCACCACCTAAAACCTCGGCCGTGGAGGTACGGATTCCCGAGCAGCGGCTCCTGCAGGACAGCCACCACTCCAGCCGGTGGAGAGCTGCGCTTGGTGGAGACTTTGTTCCAGACCCTGGTGAGTTCCTTGTAAAAGACAGGCAGCTCCTGGAAGGCGGTCCTGATGCCCCCCAAGCTCACAAACAGGAGCTGCGTGTCGTAGTTGAGGCCGTGCTGCTGGCGAAAGAAATACGTCGCCAGAGCACGCCACCTAGGAGGGGGCGCGACGTAAAGGTATCTCTGCAGGGTCTGAAGACGGAAAGTCGCGAGCTGGGTGCTGACGCACACCAACGACTGACCGCCCTCCCCAAGCGGGAGACTCAAGACCGCGGCAGAGACCCAGTGCTTCCTGTTGTTCCAGAAGAAGTCCACCAGCTTCTTCTGTATCTTGGTGACAAACGCAGGGGGAGGGGTCAAAGTGACCAGCCGGTACCACAACATGGCGGCCACCAGCTGGTTTATGACTAGCGCTCGACCCCTGTAGGACAGCACTCGGAGCAGTCCTGTCCAACGCCCGAGGCGAGCGGCGACCTTGGCCTCCAGCTTTTGCCAGTTCGCCGGCCAGGCTTCCTCGTCGGGGCTAAGGTAGACTCCCAGATAGAGGAGATGGGTCGTGCTCCAGGCAAAAGGCCTGAGCTCCTCCGGCAGGGAGTCCACCGGCCACTGACCCACCAGGAGTCCGGAACATTTTTCCCAGTTGATTCTGGCGGAGGACGCGGCCGAGTAAATCTCCTGGCCCTCACGCATCCTCCGCAGGTCAGCGGGATCCTCTACCGCGAGGAGCACGTCATCGGCGTAAGCCGAGAGGACGACCTCCACGCCCGGCCCTTGCAGAGCCAGTCCTGTCAACCTCGTCCACAGGAGGAGCAGGAAAGGCTCCACGCAGATGGCATATAACTGGCCGGACATGGGGCATCCCTGGCGCACCCCTCTCCCAAAGCGAAGGGGCGCCATCAAGGACCCGTTAACCTTTATCAGACGCAATGGTGTGTGGGGCCTAGCTGTAAGCAAGACCCCCACACACACTTCCACACACACACCCCCCGTGATGTTCCGGCCCTCTAGCAAGTCTTCTTTCCTCCCCCCACCGATATAACAAAGTCTTTAGGGGAATGCACCAAAACACACCCACCTTTGGTTGATGAAGTTTCTCCCTCCTTCCACACTGGATAGTTGTTCTTTTTTCCCCCTCTCTCCAACTCTCTGCAACAGAGCTCCAACTGAATAGGCCACGCCTCCAAAGCTCCACCATTGGTCCACAGAGCCCTGAAAGGAGCAGGCCAGGTGGATAAGGTGGTTAAGAAAGCATATGGAATGCTTGCCTTTATTGGCCGAGGCATAGAATACAAAAGCAGGGAGGTTATGCTTAAATTTTATAATACTCTGGTTAGGCCACAGCTGGAGTACTGCGTGCAGTTCTGGTCACCGTATTATCGGAAGGATGTGATTGCACTAGAGAGGGTGCAGAAGTTATTTACTAGATGCTGCCTGGAATGGAGAATCTGAGCTATGATGACAGATTGGATAGGCTGGGTTTGTTCTCATTGTAACAGAGGAGGCCCGCCAAGAGGAGACTTCGTTGAGATGTATAAAATTCTGAGGGGCCTGGATATAGTGGATAGTAAGGGCCTAGTTCCCCTGGTGGAGGGGTTAATTACGAGGGGCGTAGTTTTAAGGTGGGTGGTGGAAGGTTTAGAGGGGATTTGAGGGGTGGCTTCTTCACGCAGAGGGTTGTGGGGATCTGGAACTCACAGCCTGGAAGGATGGTGGATGCAGAAACCCTCACCACATTTAAAAGGTGCTTGGATGGGCACTTGAAGTGCCGTAACCTGCAGGGTAACGGACCTAGAGCTGGTAAGTGGGATTAGACTGGATAACCTCTTGTTGGCTGGCACAGATATGATGGTAAGTACTGCAGGGAATCGAATACGACCGGTGTGATCTGGACTAGTTTCGATCGCCTGGGTTGGAGAGGTATTTTCCCAGATTTTTTCAACAATTGGCCTGGGATTTTATCTGTTTTTTTTGCCTGTCCCAGGAGATCACATGGCTCCGATTGGGGTGGTGTGTAGAATGTTTCAGTGTAAGGGGTGTCACAGTTGTGTGAGGTGGACAGGTTGGGCTGGGTGCTCTTTGCCTGTCCGTCATTGTTCATTGTTCATAGGTTTATATGTAACCTTCAGGGCTGCTGACCGAGGGCCGTGCGGCTCTTTGTTGGCCGGCGCGGACACGATGGGCCGAATTGGTCTCCTGCGTTGTAAATTTCTATGAAGGATGAACCATCTGTGGCTAACTAAGGAAGTTAAGGATAGTATCAAATTGAAAGAAAAGGCATACAATGTTGCGAAGATTAGTGGTAAGCCAGAGAATTGGGAAGATTTTAGAAACCAATGTTCACTAAAAAAATAATAAAGAGGGAGAAATAGATTATGAGAGTCAATTAACAAGAAATATAAAAACAGACAGTAAGAGCTTCTACATGTACATATAAAAAGGAAGAGAGTAGCTAAAGTAAATGTTGGTCCCTTAGAAGATGAGACTGGGGAATTAATAATCGGGGACAGGGAAATGGCAGGGACTTTGAACAAATATTTTGTATCGGTCTTCACTGATAAAGTGCAACATCCCCACCGACACCTGGGAGACCCCAGCCAAAGACCGCCCTAAGTGGAGGAAGTGCATCTGGGAGGGCGCTGAGCACCTCGAGTCTCATCGCCGAGAGCATGCAGAAACCAAGCGCAGACAGCGGAAAGAGTGTGCGGCAAACCTGTCCCACCCTTTCCCTCAACGACTGTCTGTCCCACCTGTGACAGGAACTGTGACTCTCGTATTGGACTGTTCAGCCACCTAAGGACTCATTTTTAGAGTGGAAGCAAGTTTTCCTCGATTCCGCGGGACTGCCTATGATGATGATGATGATGATGATGCGAAGACACTAAAAGTAGCCCAATAATAGTAGAAAATCAGGGGGGGGAAAGGGAGGGAGGAAATTAAAACAATCACTGTCACTAGAGAAAAAGTACTAGGCAAAGTAATGGGACTAAAAGCTGATAAGTCCCCTGGACCTAATGGCATGCAGTCTAGGGTCTTAAAAGAAGTTGTACAGGGCCTTGGTGAGGCTACATCTGGAGTATTATGTACAGTTTTGGTCTCCTAATCTGAGGAAGGACATTCTTGCTATTGAGGGAGTGCAGCGAAGGTTCACCAGACTGATTCCCGGGATGGCAGGACTGACATATGAGGAGAGACTGGATCGGCTAGGCTTATATTTAGAAGAATGAGAGGGGACCTCATAGAAACATATAAAATTCTGACTGGATTGGACAGGTTAGATGCAGGAAGAATGTTCCCGATGTTGGGGAAGTCCAGAACCAGGGGTCACAGTCTAAGGATAAGGTGTAAGCCATTTAGGACCGAGATGAGGAGAAACTTCTTTACCCAGAGAATTGTGAACCTGTGGAATTCTCTACCACAGAGAGTTGTTGAGGCCAGTTCATTGGACATATTCAAAAGGGAGTTAGATGTGGCCCTTACGGCTAAAGGGATCAAGGGGTATGGAGAGAAAGCAGGAATGGGGTACTGAAGTTGCATGATCAGCCATGATCATATTGAATGGTGGTGCAGGCTCAAAGGGCCGAATGGCCTGCTCCTGCACTTTTTTTCTAAGTTTCTAAGTGGCTGCAGAGATAGTGGATGCATTGATTGTAATCTTCCAAAATTCCTTAGATTCTGAAAAGGGCCCACCAGATTGGAAAGCCGGAAAATATAACGTAGAATTATAGAAATTTACAGCACGGAAGGAGGCCATTTCGGCCCATCGTGTCCGCGCGGCCAACAAAGAGCTATCCAGCCTAATCCCACTTTCCAGCTCTCGGTCCGTAGCCCTGTAGGTTACAGCACTTTAAGTGCACATCAAGTACTTTTTAAATGTGGTGAGGGTTTCTGCCTCTACCACCCTTTCAGGCAGTGAGTTCCAGACCCCCACCACCCTCTGGGTGAAGACATTTCCCCTCAAATCCCCTCTAAATCTCCCCTCAGTTACTTTAAATCTATGCCCCCTGGTTGTTGACCCTTCTGCTAAGGGAAACAGGTCCTTCCTATCCACTCTATCCAGGCCCCTCATAATTTTATACACCTCAATCAGGTCTCCCCTCAGCCTCCACTGTTCCAAAGAAAACAGACCCAGCCTATCCAATCTTTCCTCATAGCCAAAATTCTCCAGTCCAGGCAATATCCTCGTAAATCTTCTCTGTACCCTCTCTAGTGCAATCACATCTTTCCTGTAATGTGGTGACCAGAACTGCACACAGTACTACAGCTGTGGCCTAACTAAGTGTTTTATACAGTCAAGCATAACCTCCTTACTCTTGTATTCTATGCCTCGACTAATAAAGGCAAGCCTTCTTAACCACCTTATCTACCTGGCCTGCTACCTTCAGGGATCTGTGGACCTGCACTCCAAGGTCCCTTTGTTTCTCTACACTTTTTCTTTGCCTTGTTAGACCTCCACAAATGCATTATCTCACACTTCTCCAGATTGAATTCCATTTGCCACTGTTCTGCCCACCTGACCAGTTCATTGATATCTTCCTGCAGTCCGCAGCTTTCTTCTTCATTATCAACCACACAGCCGATTTTAGTATCATCTGTAAACTTCTTAATCATACCCCCAATATTTAAGTCCAAGTCATTGATATATAACCACAAAAAGCAAGGAACCCAGCACTGAGCCCTGCGGAACCCCACTGGAAACAGCCTTCCAGTCACAAAACACCCATCAATCATTACCCTTTGCTTCCTGCCTCTGAGCCAATTTTAGATCCAACTTGCCACTTTGCCCTGGATCCCATGGGCTTTACTTTCGTGACCAGTCTTCCATGTGGGACCTTATCAAAAGCTTTGCTAAAATCCATATACACTACATCAAACGCACTGCCCTCATCGACCCTCCTGGTTACCTCCTCGAAAAATTCAATCATTTAATCAGACACAACCTTCCCTTAACAAGTCAATGCTGACTGGCCTGTAATTACTCAGTTGATCCCTTTCTCCCTTTTTAAACAATGGCACCACATTAGCAGTCCTCCAGTCCTCTGGCACCACACCTGTAACCAGAGAGGGTTGGAAAATGATGATCAGAGCCTCTGCTATTTCCTCTTTTGCCTCTCTTAATGGCCTGGGATACATTTCATCCAGACCTGGGGATTTATCCACTTTCAAAGCTGCTAAATCCCTTAATACCTCCTCTCTCGCTATGTTTATCTAGTCTAATATTTCACACTTCTCATTGCAAAGTCTGCATCGCCCCTCTCTTTTGTGAAAACACTTGCAAAGTATTCATTAAGAACCATACCCACATCTTCCGCCTCCACACACAGATTTCCTTTATGGTCTCTAATAGGCCCCACTTTTTCTTTAGTTATCCTCTTGTATTTATAAAACATCTTTTGTTTTTACTGATTTTACTTGCCAACATTCTTTCATGCTCTCTCGTTGCTTTCCTGATATATTTTTTAATTGCTGCCCTGCACTTCTTATACTCCTTTAGAGATTCTGCAGTGTTGAGTTCTCGGTATCTATCATAAGCTTCCATTTTTTTCTTTAACCTACCCTGTATGCCCTTGACATCCAGGGGGCTCTAGATTTGTTAGCCCCACTCTTTGTTTTAAGGGAACATACTTGCTCTGTACCCTCAGGATCTCCTCCTTGAATGCCTCCCACTGCTCTGACACTGATTTACCATCAAGTAGCTGTTACCAGTCCACTTTGGCCAAATCCCATCTCAGCTCAGCAAAATTGGCTTTACCCCAATTGAGAACTTTTGTTCCTGGTCCCCTTTAGTCCTTTTCCATAACTACCCTAAATCTGACTGAATTATGATCAGTAGCATCAAAATGCTCTCCCACAGATACCCCTTCCACCTGCCCCTCTTACATCCCCCAAAACCAAGTCCAGAACCACCCCCTCCCTTGTTGGGCTTGTTACATACTGGCTAAAAATGTTCTCCTGAATGCATTTTAGGAATTCTGTACCATTCACACTACCTTTTCCCAGTTAATATTCGGGTAGTTGAAATCCCCCACTATTACAGCTCTCTAGTTTTTACACTTCGCAGCAATTTGCCCATATAGTTATTCTTCTATCTCCCTCTGACTGTTTGGGGGTCTATAGTACACTCCCAGTAGTGTGATCGCCCCTTTTCTGTTCTTTAATTCAACCCATATGGTCTCGTTTGATCACCCCTCTAACATATCATCCCTTCTCACAGCTGTAATTGTTTCCTTAATTAATACTGTGAACTCCCTCCTTTTTTCCCCATCTCCATCCCGTCTGAAAACCCTGTAACCCAGAATGTTGAGCTGCCATACCTGCCCTTCTTTCAGCCATGTCTCAGTAATAGTTATAATATGGTACTCCCAAGTGTCAGTCTATGCTCTCAGCTCATCTGCTTTATTCCCTATACTCCTTGCGTTGAAGTATATACCAGTTAGTGGTGCCAACCTCCCCTATTGTCTATTTTCCAGCCCTTGATTCCTCTGTCTTCCTCTGTTCTACTTCTTTGCTGCCCAACTCCAGCTTTGCTTCTCTCCCCACTGAATCTATTCTCAGGTTCCCATCCCCCTGCCAAGCTAGTTTAAACCCTCCCCAACAGCACTAGCAAATCCTAATGAGGATACTGGTCCCGGCTCTGTTGAGGTGCAACCTGTTCGGCTTGTACAGGGCCTACCACCTCCAGAAATGGTCCCAATGCCTCAGGAATCTAAAGCCCTCCTGCCTGCACCATCTCTCCAGCCACGTATACATCTGCTCTATCCTCCTATTTCTGAACTCACTAGCACGCGGCACTGGGAGTAATCTGGAGATTATTTCCTTTGAGGTCCTGCTTTTTAATCTCCTTCCTAGCTCCCTAAACTGTGCCTGCAGGACCTCATCCCTCTTTCTACCTATGTCATTGGTAGCGATATGGACCACGACCTCTGGCTGTTCACTCTCTCCCCCCAGAATGTGATGTAATGCCCCTATTCAAGAAAAGAGGGAAAACAAAAAGCAGGAAACCTTCGGCCAGTTAGCCAAACATCTGTCGCTGGAAAAATGCTGGAATCCATTATTAAGGGAGTAGTAGTAGGACATTTAGAAAATCAAATTACAATCAAGCAGAGTCAGCATGGTTTTATGAAAGGGAAATCATGTTTGACAAATTTAGAAGAGTTCTTTGAGGATGTAACAAGCAGGGTGGATAAAGGGGAACCAGTAGATATGGTGTATTTGGATTTCCAAAAGGCATTTGATGAGATGCCACATAAAAGGTTACTGCACAAGATAAAAGCTCACGGGGTTGGGGGTAATATATTAGCATAGTAAGAGGATTGGCTAACTAACAGAAAACAGAGAGTCGACATAAATGGGTCATTTTCAGGTTGACTAACTGTAACTAGTGGGGTGCCACAGGGATCAACTATTTACAATCTATATTAATGACTTGGATGAAGGGACCGAGTGTAATGTAGCCAAGTTTGCTGACGATATAAAGTTGGGTGGGAAAGCAAGTTGTGAGGAGGACACAACAAATCTGCAAAGGGAAACAGATAGGTTAAGTGAGTTGGCAAAAATTTGGCAGATGGAGTATAATGTGGGAAAATGTGAGGTTATCCACTTTGGTAGGAAGACTAGAAATGCAAAATATTATATAAATAGCAAGAGACTGCAGAATGCTGCAGTACAGAGGGACCTGGGGGTCCTTATGCATAAATCACAAAACGTTAGTATACAGGTACAGCAAGTAATCAGGAAGGCAAATGGAATGTTGGCCTTTATTTCAAGGGGGATAGAGTATAAAAGCAGAGAAGTACTGCTACAACTGTACTGGGTATTGGAGAGGCCACACCTGGAGTACTGTGTATAGTTTTGGTCTCCGTATTTAAGGAAGGATATACTTGCATTGGAGGCAGTTCAGAGAAGGTTCACGAGATTGATTCCTGGGATGAAGGGGTTATCTTATGAGGAAAGGTTGAGCAAGTTGGGCCTATATTCATTGGATTTTAGAAAAATGAGAGGTGATCTTATTGAAACATATAAGATTCTGAGGGGGTAGATGCAAAGACTATCTAGAACTAGGAGGCATAGTTCCAGAATAAGAAGTCGCCCATTTAAGACGGAGATGAGGAGGAATTTCTTCTCTCAGAGGGTCATGAATCTGTGGAATTCTCTGCCCCAGAGAGCTGTGGATGCTGGGTCATTGAATATATTCAAAGCTGAGATAGACAGATTATTGTACTACAGGGGATATGAGGGTTATGGAGAGCGGGCAAGGAAATGGAGTTGAGGCCAAGATCAGATCAGCCATGATCTTATTAAATAGCGGAGCAGACTCGAGGTGCCAAATGGCTGACTCCTGCTCCTATTTCTTATGTCCTTAAGTTCAAAAAGAAGCTCTTTCAAGGAGCCCGCACAGGCACATCTTGTGATGTAAGGTTCTATGATTCTAAAGGGAGAGGTAACAAACAGAAGAGTGTGGAGAGAAAGGGAACATAACAATAAAGAGTGTGTTTCTCTCCCTTTCTCTTTGTATGTCTTTCTGTTTACCCTTTCTGTATTTCAGTACTCTCGTTATCTCTCAGTCATGGACTCCAAACCTCTCTCTGAAGAGTGATCTTCCACCTCCTTCTCCACCTGTGTTTTTCTCTCTCTCTTCCTGTGCTCTTATTTCTCTCTCTTTCCCTCAACTTATTGAGCTCTTACTTTCATTCTACCCTGGTACACTGGTTTTTCTCCTTATCGTTGTGCACTGAGCATTTCCCGCTCTGCTCTCCTCCATTTTCAGTGTCCCTGTCCTACCACGCCCTCCCTAACGTTCTTTTTTATCCTTTCTCCCGTCATTACTGTCTCATTAATACCAGCCCCCGGGAGAGCACGTGAGCAAGAGGCAGACAAGCATAGCGATCCAGAGATGACCACAGGATAAAGCGTGTGAGAGAGCTGTACAGAGAGAGGGACAGACAGAATGGAAGTCAAGGTAAGATAGAGGAATGCAGAAAGAATTAGAGTGAGATACAGGCAGAGAGACAATTTTTGAAAAAATCTGTGTTTGTTTTCAAATCTCTCCATGGCCTCGACCCTCCCTATCTCTATAACCTCCACCAGACTCTACACTCCTCCCTATCTCTGTAACCTCCTCCAGCCCTACACCCTCCCTATCTCTGTAACCTCCTCCAGCCCTACACCCCTCCCTATCTCTGTAACCTCCTCCATCCCTACACCCCTCCCTATCTCTGTAACCTCCTCCAGACTCTACACTCCTCCCTATCTCTGTAACCTCCTCCAGCCCTACACCCCTCCCTATCTCTATAACCTCCTCCAGACTCTACACTCCTCCCTATCTCTGTAACCTCCTCCAGCCCTACACCCTCCCTATCTCTGTAACTTCCTCCATCCCTACACCCCTCCCAATCTCTGTAACCTCATCCAGCCCTACACCCCTCCCTATCTCTGTAATCTCCTCCAACCCTACACCCCTCCCTATCTCTGTAATGTCCTCCTGCCCTATACCCTCCCTATCTCTGTAACCTCCTCCATCCCTACACCCCTCCCTATCTCTGTAATGTCCTCCTGCCCTATACCCTCCCTATCTCTGTAACCTCCTCCAGCCCTACACCCCTCCCTATCTCTGTAACCTCCTCCATCCCTACACCCCTCCCTATCTCTGTAATCTCCTCCAGCCCTACAACCCTCCCTATCTCTGTAACCTCCTCCATCCCCTACACCCCTCCCTATCTCTGTAACATTCTCCAGCCCTACAACCCTCCCTATCTCTGTAACCTCTTCCAGCCCTACACCCCTCCCTATCTCTGTAACCTCTTCCAGCCCTACACCCCTCCCTATCTCTGTAACATTCTCCAGCCCTACACCCCTCCCTATCTCTGTAACATTCTCCAGCCCTACACCCCTCCCTATCTCTGTAACCTCCTCCAGCCCCACAACTCTCTGAGATCTCTGCACATCTCCAATTCTGCCCTCTTGAGCATCTCCCAATTTCTATCGCTCCACCATTGGGGACCGTGCCTTCCGCTACCTAGGGCCCAAGCTCTGGAACTCCCTCCTTAAACCTCTCTGCATTTCTCTCCTTTAAGACACTCCTAAAAATCTACCCAATTACCAAACTTTTGGTCACCTGCTCTAATGTCCCTAATATGTGGCTTGGTGTCAAATTCTGTTTGATAATCATTCCTGTAAAACGCCTTGGGACTTTTTACTACATTAAAGGTGCTATATAAATGCAAGTTGTTGTTATTAGCAATACTGTAGGAGATTATTATTTAATGTTAAGTGGTGGTGGGTTTGGAGATTGACTTACTCAAAACTTGCCCTCAGTGTCTTAGTTCAGGACATCTTCAGAACCTTCAAGTTCACATTATGTTCCACAAGTATACAGAAAACAAAAAACATAATTGGAACATGCCACAATCTTACTTTGTACCACTCTACCTTCCAATGGTGTAATGTTGATACAGCTGAGGGCTTTCATCATAGTACACGTATCACATCCCTTTTCCTGTCACATGATATAAAAAGTTGGCATCCTCTAATAACTATGAAGACATCAAACAGGAAAATAATACAAGAAGTACTTTCTGTGAACTCAACCCCAACAATGGCAACACCCAGAACCTTGGGAATACGATACCTAGTCAACCAAGTTATGACATTTCTCAGCGCTGGATATTGTATATACAGCATTATACAACATAACAGCTGTATCCGAATGCATTGTGATCCTGTAACATTATCTCAGGTTCTGATGGCTGTACAAACAGCTTATATGGGAAGCTTAATCTCGAGGTGAGTACTTTGAATGTCAAATACTTCACCCCAGAAGTATTCCTATATAACAATT
Source organism: Pristiophorus japonicus (assembly GCF_044704955.1). Lineage (NCBI taxonomy): Eukaryota > Metazoa > Chordata > Chondrichthyes > Pristiophoridae > Pristiophorus > Pristiophorus japonicus. Next base: position 105,496,249 of record NC_091991.1, on the reverse strand, counting down.
ACATTTAAAAAAAAAGAAATAATTTGCACTTATAGAGCCCCTTTCACGATCTCAGGTCATCCCAAAGCGCTTTACAGCCAATTTTGAAGTGTAGTCACTGTTGTAATATGGAAATATGGCAGCCAATTTGCGCACAGCAAGCTCCCACAAACAACAATGTGATAATGACCAGATCATCTGTTTTAGTGACTTTGGTTGAGAGATAAATATTGGCCAAGACACTCTTCTGGTCTTCATCAAAATAGTGGCGTGAGATTTTTACATCCACCTGAGAGAACAGATGGGTATCAGTTTAACATCTCATCCGAAAGACGGAACCTCCGACAGTGCAGCACTCCCTCAGCTCTGCACTGGAGTATCAGCCCAGACTTTTGTGCTCGAATCCCTGGAGTGGGACTTGAACTCACAACCTTCTAGCTCAGAGGCGAGTGTGCTGAGTCATGGCTAACACCCGTGAAGTTCGAGAATTCATTATCGGATAACATGACATCTTTTACAGAAAGCAGTAACATACTGGTCTAAATTGTCACCGAGTCCCCTGTGGGAACATAAGAATATAAGAACAAGGAGCAGGAGTAGGCCATTCGGCCCCTCGAGCCTGCTCCTCCATTTAACAAGATTATGGCTGATCTTCCAGCTCAACTCAGTGGAGCGCAGTGGAAGACACAAAAACCATGCCAAAAATTGCTGGTCACGGGAATGTGGAAAGGGAGGACCTTGAGACAATCACTATCACTAGGGGGGTAGTGCTGGACAGGCTAATGGGACTCAAGGTAGACAAGTCCCTGGTCCTGATGAAATGCATCCCAGGGTATTAAAAGAGATGGCGGAAGTTATAGCAGATACATTCGTTATAATTTACCAAAATTCTCTGGACTCTGGGGAGGTACCAGCGGATTGGAAAGCAGCTAATGTAACGCCTCTGTTTAAAAAAGGTGGCAGACAAAAGGCAGGTAACTATAGGACGGTTAGTTTAACATCTGAAGTGGGGAAAATGCTTGAAACTATCATTAAGGAAAAAATAGCGGAACATCTAGATAGGAATAGTGCAATCAAGCAGACGCAGCATGGATTCATGAAGGGGAAATCATGTTTAACTAATTTACTGGAATTCTTTGAGGATATAACGAGCATGGTGGATAGAGGTGTACCGATGGATATGGTGTATTTAGATTCCCAAAAGGCATTCAATAAGGTGCCACACAAAAAGTTACTGCAGAAGATAAAGGTACGTGGTCAGTGGAAATGTATTAGCATGGATAGAGAATTGTTGGGGAACAGAAATCAGAGAGTAGGGATAAATGGGTCCTTTTCGGGTTGGAAATCGGTGGTTAGTGGTGTGCCACAGGGATCGGTGCTGGGACCACAACTGTTTAAAATATACATAGATGACCTGGAAGAGGGGACAGAGTGTAGTGTAACAAAATTTGCAGATGACACAAAGATTAGTGGGAAAGCGGGTTGTGTAGAGGACACAGAAAGGCTGCAAAGAGATTTAGATAGGTTAAGCGAATGGGCTAAGGTTTGGCAGATGGAATACAATGTCGGAAAGTGTGAGGTCATCCACCTTGGGAAAGAAAACAAAAAAAGGGAATACTATTTGAATGGGGAGAAATTACAACATGCTGCGGTGCAGAGGGACTGGGGGTCCTTGTGCATGAATCCCAAAAAGTTAGTTTGCAGGTGCAGCAGGTAATCAGGAAGGTGAATGGAATGTTGGCCTTCATTGCGAGAGGGATGGAGTACAAAAGCAGGGAGGTCCTTCTGCAACTGTATAGGGTTTTGGTGAGGCCGCACCTGGAGTACTGCGTGCAGTTTTGGTCACCTTACTTAAGGAAGGATATACTGGCTTTGGAGGGGGTACAGAGGCGATTCATGAGCCTGATTCCGGAGATGAGGGGGTTACCTTATGATGATAGATTGAGTAGACTGGGTCTTTACTCGTTGGAGTTCAGAAGGATGAGGGCTGATCTTATAGAAACATTTAAAATAATGAAAGGGATAGACAAGATAGAGGCAGAGAGGTTGTTTCCACTGGTCGGGGAGACTAGAACTAGGGGGCACAGCCTCAAAATATGGGGGAGCCAATTTAAAACCGAGTTGAGAAGGAATTTCTTCTCCCAGAGGGTTGTGAATCTGTGGAATTCTCTGCTCAAGGAAGCAGTTGAGGCTAGCTCATTGAATGTATTCAAATCACAGATAGATAGATTTTTAACCAATAAGGGAATTAAGGGTTACGGGGAGCAGGCGGGTAAGTGTAGCTGAGTCCACGGCCAGATCAGCCATGATCGTGTTGAATGGCGGAGCAGGCTCGAGGGGCTAGATGGCCTACTCCTGTTCCTAATTCTTATGTTCTTATATGTTCTTATGTAACTCCCCCTCCCCACATATTGGCTTTTGAGCATTGAAGGGGACATGCCCATAAACCCCTCTTTGAATCAATTTGAATCAATCAGGAGCGTATGTTTCAATGCAAGTCCTGTTGAGTGTTTTAGGGAATAAGGTGCTTACGAGGAGGCTGCTAATTGGTCTGGGAAAAGCAAAAACACATTGTCACCATATGCTGTAAAGGGCATCCTCTTGGCTGATATCATGGGACTGGATTGGACAGAAGTGGCTTGTGACATCATTCGAACCCCTTGAGTTAATTACTGGCTTCTGTGTATGATGCATTTCCAATTTAAATTTAAGCATGTGCTTCAATTCGGTAATGATCCCACTGCAATCTGGCAGCCCCACAGAGAGCTGCAGAAGTTTTGGAGGAGTTTCAAAGATCCTCCATGTTCGGTGCACAAGGATAGTGATACCCGCAAGAAATGGAGTGGTACAGACCAGGTGAAGAGCGGATCAGCCTGTTTTACAACTCACCCGATTTTCTTTTGACTTCAATGGCTACACAATGGAAATGGAAATGGAAATTGGGGAAGAGATGTAAAACGGGCTGCCAATTCTTTATCGCGTATTTTACGCTATCGCAGTCAAAATTACCGCCCCCACCCCACCCCTCACCTCACCCCCACCCCCACCCCACCCCACCCCACCCCCACCCCACCCCCACCTCATCCCACCCCACTCCCACCCCCACCCCCAACTCACCCCACCACCAACCCCAACCCCACCCCACCCCCAGCCCACCCCACCCCCAGCCCACCCCACCACCACCCCCAGCCCACCCCACCCCCACCCCCACCCCACCCCACCACCACCCCACCCCACCCCACCCCCACCCCACCCCACCCCACCCCCAGCCCACCCCACCACCACCCCCACCCCACCCCCAGCCCACCCCACCCCCACCCCCAGCCCACCCCACCCCCACCCCCACCCCACCCCACCCCACCCCCAGCCCACCCCACCACCACCCCCACCCCACCCCACCCCCAGCCCACCCCACCCCCACCCCCACCCCACCCCCACCCCACCCCCAGCCCACCCCACCCCCACCCCACCCCCACCCCACCCCACCCCCACCCCTCACCTCACCCCCACCCCCACCCCACCCCACCCCCACCCCCACCCCACCCCACCCCCACCCCCACCCCACCCCCACCCCACCCCACCCCCACCCCTCACCTCACCCCCACCCCCACCCCACCCCACCCCACCCGCACCCCACCCCCACCTCATCCCACCCCACTCCCACCCCCACCCCCAACTCACCCCACCACCAACCCCAACCCCACCCCACCCCCACCCCACCCCCACCCCACCCCACCCCCACCCCTCACCTCACCCCCACCCCCACCCCACCCCCAGCCCACCCCCACCCCCACCCCACCCCCACCCCACCCCACCCCCACCCCTCACCTCACCCCCACCCCCACCCCACCCCACCCCACCCCCACCTCATCCCACCCCACTCCCACCCCCACCCCCAACTCACCCCACCACCAACCCCAACCCCACCCCAACCCCACCCCACCCCACCCCCACCCCACCCCCACCCCCACCCCCAACTCACCCCACCACCAACCCCAACCCCACCCCACCCCCACCCCACCCCACCCCCACCCCCACCCCCACCCCCAGCCCACCCCACCCCCACCCCACCCCCACCTCATCCCACCCCACCCCACCCCACCCCACTCCACCCCCACCCCTCACCTCACCCCCACCCCACCCCACCCCACCCCACCCCCACCCCACCCCCACCTCATCCCACCCCACCCCACCCCACCCCACCCCACCCCCACCCCTCACCTCACCCCCACCCCACCCCACCCCACCCCACCCCCACCCCTCACCTCACCCCCACCCCACCCCACCCCACCCCCAGCCCACCCCACCCCCACCCCCACCCCCACCCCCAACTCACCCTACCACCAACCCCACCCCACCCCACCCCACCCCCACCCCACCCCCACCTCATCCCACCCCACCCCACCCCACCCCACCCCCACCCCTCACCTCACCCCCACCCCACCCCACCCCACCCCACCCCACCCCCACCCCTCACCTCACCCCCCACCCCACCCCACCCCACCCCACCCCCAGCCCACCCCACCCCCACCCCCACCCCCAACTCACCCCACCACCAACCCCAACCCCACCCCACCCCCACCGCACCCCACCCCCACCGCACCCCACCCCACCCCCACCTCATCCCACCCCACCCCACCCCCACCCCACCCCACCCCACCCCACCCCCACCTCATCCCACCCCCACCCCACCCCCACCCCACCCCCACCCCACCCCACCCCACCCCACCCCCACCTCATCCCACCCCACTTCCAACCCACCCCACCCCCACCCCCACCCCACCCCACCCCACCCCACCCCACCCCACCTCATCCCACCCCACTTCCAACCCACCCTACCCCCACCCCCACCCCCACCCCACCCCCACCCCACCCCACCCCACCCCACCCCACCCCCACCTCATCCCACCCCACTTCCAACCCACCCCCACCCCACCCCACCCCCACCCCACCCCACCCCCAGCCCACCCCACCCCCACCCCCACCCCCACCCCCAACTCACCCTACCACCAACCCCAACCCCACCCCACCCCCACCCCCACCCCACCCCACCCCCACCCCCAGCCCACCCCACCCCCACCCCCAACTCACCCTACCACCAACCCCAACCCCACCCCACCCCCACCCCACCCCACCCCCAGCCCACCCCACCCCCACCCCCACCCCCACCCCACCCCCACCCCACCCCACCCCACCCCCACCTCATCCCACCCCAGCCCCAGCCCACCCCAACCCCACCCCACCCCCACCGCACCCCACCCCACCCCCACCTCATCCCACCCCACCCCCAGCCCACCCCAACCCCACCCCACCCCCACCCCACCCCACCCCACCCCCACCTCATCCCACCCCACTTCCAACCCACCCCACCCCCACCCCACCCCCACCTCATCCCACCCCACCCCCACCTCATCCCACCCCACTCCCACCCCCACCCCACCCCCACCTCATCCCACCCCACTCCCACCCCCACCCCACTCCCACCCCCACCCCACCCCACCCCACCCCCACCTCATCCCACCCCCACCTCATCCCACCCCACCCCCAGCCCACCCCAACCCCACTCCCACCCCCACCCCACCCCACCCCACCCCCACCTCATCCCACCCCCACCCCACCCCCACCCCACTCCCACCCCCACCCCACTCCCACCCCCACCTCATCCCACCCCACTCCCACCCCCACCCCACTCCCACCCCCACCCCACCCCCACCCCACCCCACCCCAACCCCACCCCACCCCACCCCACCCCCACCTCATCCCACCCCACTTCCAACCCACCCCACCCCCACCCCACCCCCACCGCACCCCACCCCACCCCCACCTCATCCCACCCCACTCCCACCCCCACCCCACTCCCACCCCCACCCCCAACTTACCCCACCACCAACCCCAACCCCACCCCACCCCCACCGCACCCCACCCCACCCCCACCTCATCCACCCCACTCCCACCCCCACCCCACCCCACCCCCATCCCCACCCCACCCCCACCGCACCCCACCCCACCCCCACCTCATCCCACCCCACTCCCACCCCCACCCCACCCCACCCCACCCCCACCTCATCCCACCCCACTTCCAACCCACCCCACCCCCACCTCACCCCCACCACACCCCACCCCACCCCCACCTCATCCCACCCCACCCCACCCCACCCCCATCCCCACCCCCACCCCCACCCCCACCTCACCCCACCCCCACCCCCACCTCACCCCTCACCTCACCCCCACCCCACCCCACCCCACCCCTCACCCCCACCCCCACCCAAACCCCCCCCCACTCCCACCCCAACCCCACCCCCACCCCCACCCCCACCTCATCCCACCCCACCCCACCCCAGCCCCCAACAACATTTAAACAATTGACAGCAAAGCAGGCCATTCGGGGTGTGCTGTGTGTAAGTGTGTAACCCTCCATTCCTGGGCATGATGGAAAATTTAGAGACTAAATACAAGGCAGAGTCCAGGAGCAGTGAAAACAACCAAAAGTTGTTTTGAATAAAACATGAAAGCAACGTTTGAACTTCTTCTGAAGCAATTTTGCTACGACTATATTCAAGAGATTATTTATTTAGAAAACAGTACGTTAGATATATAAGTGAAACTGCACCTTTGTAATTTAACTGGTGTTTAATTTTTAGTTATATTTTGTAATGCATTTTAAATAAGATTTCTTTCTTCTTTCTTTATGTATTGTAAGCGATGATAGCAGCTGCATTTTATTTAGTTAATGTGTGTTTCAAAGAGGGCTCAAATCTGTCAGCAATGGACGTTAATACAGACGACACATTCTAAAAGGACTGTATGATTAAAGTTAGCAAGGAGCCTCTGAAACTAAATGCTCAACATATAATTAAACAGAACATTTTAGCAATAACAACAACAACTTGTATTTATATAGTGCCTTTACGTAGTAAAACATCCCAAGGCGCTTCATAGGAGCATTATCGGACAAAGTTTGACACTGAACCACATAAGGAGATATTTGGGCAGGTGAGGTTGAAGAAGATTACAGAGATAGGGAGGGGCGTGGCTATGGAGGGATTTGAAAACAAGGGTGAGAATTTTGAAATTGAGGCGTTGCTTAACCAGGAGCCAATGTAGGTCAGCGAGCACAGGGGGTGAGGGGTGAGCGGGACTGGGTGCGAGTTAGGACACGGGGCAGTGAGCACAGGGGGTGATGGGTGAGCGGGACTTGGTGCGAGTTAGGACACGGGGGCAGCGAGCACAGGGGATGATGGGTGAGCGGGACTGGGTGCGAGTTAGGACACAGGGCAGTGAGCACAGGGGGTGATGGGTGAGTGGGACTGGGTGTGAGTTAGGACAAGGGGCAGTGAGCACAGTGGGTGATGGGTGAGTGGGACTGGGTGTGAGTTAGGACATGGGGCAGTGAGCACAGGGGGTGATGGGGGAGCGGGGCTCGGTGCGAGTTAGGACACGGGGCAGTGAGCACAGGGGGTGATGGGGGAGCGGGGCTCGGTGCGAGTTAGGACACGGGGCAGTGAGCACAGAGGGTGATGGGTGAGTGGGACATGATATGTTTTATTGTAGAGATAAAGATAGAAGTTAAGTCTTAAGTTTTCTATTTCTTGGTCCTCAGTGTAAATGCCTCTACTTTAAACAATTGGGACAGAATGCCATTACAGGGTTACGGCCAAAAGGGGATGTGGGTAGAAGCACAACAGCTCTGTCACAGAGCCAGCACAGGAACGATGGGCTGAATGGCCTCCTTCTATGCTGTAAGTTTCTATGAATCTCTTCTATGCTATCCTAGGTAAAGAGGCCTTCATTCCTTCTCTAATGAGATAGTTAGAGATTTATTAATTATATAACAATTATGCATGAAAGAAAGGAAATACCAGCATTTATATAGGGCCTTTCACAACCCCAGGACTTCCCAAAGCACTTTACAGCCAATGACGTACTTTTGCTGATGTGTCGTCACTGTTGTAACGTAGGAAATGCGGCAGCCAATTTACGCACAGATCATGTTTTTTTTAGTGATGTTGATTGAGGGATAAATATTGGCCAGGACACCGGGGAGAAGTGCCCTGCTCGATTTTGAATAGTGTCATGGGATCTTTTACGTCCATCTGAGAGAGCAGGCGTGACCTCGGTTTAACGTCTCACCCAAAAGACGGCACCTCCGACAGTGTGGCACTCCCTCAGCACTGCACTGGGAGTGAACTCACAATCTCCTAACTCAGAGATGACGCCCACACATGTATTTTTTTACCTGCCGTTGATAAGGTAAACACAATTAATTTGTATTCCTCGAATTAATCAAAAAATCATTTACTTGGGTAGATCGCTCAAACATTTCTCCAAATCCTTTCAGTGGAGATATGCACCCCTCCTCCACATCTTAGAAAGAGAAAAAGAAAAAAACCTTGCGTTTATATAGTGCCTCAGGATCCCCCCCAAATCGCTTTACAGCCAATGAAGTACGTTTTGAAGCGTAGTCACTGTTGTAATGTAGGAAACACAGCAGCCACTTACGTCCACCTGAGAAAGCAGATGGTGTAATGTATGCACCTGTGAATACTCACTCAGGGTTTTAGTGCCTCCCCCCTTTTAGCCAGGGGGCACTTGTATAATTTGTGTTTTAGTGCCCTCAAAAAAAACCCCCAAAAACCAAAAAAAAACAAGGGGACATTTGAAACATGTTTTTGGAATGTGCCTGCCCCTTTAATCAGGGGGCACCTGATTTTCTGATTACAACAAAATAGTTGTAGAGCTGTTAAATTGGCAGTGGCTTAGCCAGTCACGTGATGTTCACAAGACTCAATAAAACCCCAGCCAGGGTTCGGGGATCCACGATGAGACAGGTGGTTGTGAACCTGGTGGATGAACTGGTAATGTGTAGTGTGATTGTTAAACCTTTGCTAATAAACCAACTAGTTCTGAATAGCAACATATTGCTATGAATTCTTAAGCAAAGAACCCATGAAGCAGATACATGGCAGACGGGATCTCGGTTTAATGCCTCATCCGGAAGAAGGCACCTCCCTTTGCAACAGACTCAGTACGAGCAGCAAAACAGTATATTTGAATACAGTACATTGTTTAATTGCTGGAGAATTTATAACCTTGACACATTGCTGGATTGACTACACAAGCACTTTATGTGACAGTAAATCTGTCATGAATTTCAGTACTTTCAACAATCTAAACTTTATCAAACAGTGTTCATACTTACTGACTGAAAACATTACAATACAGTGAGCAGGAAGTGCACTCTGTATCGGTCGGACGTGGGTGTAGCACGTCGGGATGGAGATTCATTCAAGGTAAAACTTCAACAAGAACAAGGAGCTCAATTTTCCCCAATGCCATTTTTTGGCGTATTACCAGAGTTACGCCCACTCTTTTTGGCCCCGACTACTCCAAAAAAATAACTTGCAAGTTTCCCCGTTTTATTTTTTGAAATTGTCGTGGTGCAGCCTGTCCTTGAGCTCCGGGGGGGCGGAGCCTAATGTCTGTGTCAAAAAAATGATGCCCACCGCCCTTCTGCGAATGCGCAAAAAAAAAAATGATGTTTTTGATATGACTGCTATGGGCGCGCATGCCCAGTACACCTCCCGGTCTGCATTTGGCCATTTTTAAAGAGCCAGTTGTGTGCGAGAACTTTAATTCTCAGTGGAAAAATCAGAGCTGCAATACAATATGCAACGTGGCGCAAGGACCAAGAATTTCTCACAGGATGAAGTGGAGGCACTGGTTACTGTGATTGAGGCCAGATGGCACGAGCTGGGCACCAGCAGAGGTCACATAAAAGTTCCACCCAAAGACATGAAGAAACGCTGGAACCAAGTTACAGAAGATTACTGTGCAATGGTGATCACCCCGAGATCTGGAGGCCAGTGTAAATAGTGGCAGGACCTTGGTCAACAAACGGGAAAGAACTCAAACAGGAGGAAGCCCGGCAAATCTGCAGCCACTGACACCCTTGGAAGAGAGGGTCGCTGCTTTGATGGGTCCTGCCTGGAGAAAAGCAACCACCACTGCACAAACTGGGCCCACACTCGAGAGAGAGAGGGTAAGTCCTGAAAATTCCACAGTCTGGCTTTGCTAAATGTTAAGTATTGCACGGGCTAGCCATGCTTCGGTTCATGGGGATGTCTCCGTCAGCTACGCTTCGGTTGATGCTATCATTCATTGTGGTCCTAAGAGTGGAAGCAAGTCTTCCTCGATTCCGAGGGACTGCCTATGATCAAATCAGCCTGCTGCCTGAACTGTGTGAGCCTACTCATACCACCCACCCTGCCCACTCCTCTGCTGCTAACCATTTATCTGTTCTGTTATATTTTGCAGAACTTGTGGCCAACCCCGACGAGGCTGAAGCCGATGCAGAAGAAAATTCAGATACGGACGAGCCTGGAGAGGAGAACATCTTCCAATCCCACCTTCCAGACTAAGAGCCTGGGGGTGAAGGGGAGGGGAGGGGCAGGGGGAGAGGATGGATAAAGCCCCCATTGTTGTACTCACTCTGGAGGAGGTGCAGGTGCCGCCCATTGAAGTGCCAGGCCCTTTCCTGAGTGGTACAAGTGTAGGGACATTCCATGGTTTCCCACAGTCCGAGGCTGCGGGTCCCAGTGAGGTGCAGCGAGACACACCCAGGGCCCCACCATCTGAGGCTGCGGGTCCCAGTGGGGTGCAGCGAGCCACGCCCAGGATGAGGAGGGGGAGGAGAGCTCGACAGCACTCTCCTGAGGTGCAGGAACTAACAGATGTGGTTCAGATGATGGCAATGAGTGCGGAGAGCATTGACCTTACCCGATCACTCCTGGACACCATCAGTGGGGTGGGTGATGAGGTATCGGGACTGTCGGGAGAAGTAACAGCAATCTCACGAGAAATGGGAACACTGTCCAGGTACACGAGGGAGGGAATGTTGCAGGTAGTTGACACACTGTCAGGACACATGAGGGAGGGAATGTTGCAGGTAGTTGACACACTGTCGGTGAACATGAAGGAGGGAATGTTGCAGGTAGTTGACACACTGTCGGTGAACATGAGGGAGGGAATGTTGGAGTTAGCTGCTGCAATAAGGGAACACGCCCAGACCCCGCACCCATTGACAGAATCAACTGTCACTCCCACTCCAATCCCCAGACCAGCCTCTGAAGAGGCCCAAGCCGGGCCCTCCACATTACCGCCTGCCCACACCCCCAATCAAGAAGTGCGCATTACCCAAGATGTTCGAAAGAATAAACTTGGTACCAACCCGAGAAACACTGTGCCACCGTCTACGGGCAGGGGTGGAGTCAACAAAACCAAGCGCAGCGGGGGTCTTAGAATAAGGTGGAGGAGAGATGGGTGCAGCCTTTCTTTGCTGCTGTTGCTGTTGTTGTTGTAACTGTTCTCAAATTTAAAGTTTTTGTAAGTTATGTAAATTTACGTTTAAAAGTTTGTAAGGGATCTTAAAGTTTGTAAGTGATCTTAACTGAAAACTCTAAAACAAGAATATTTTTATTAAAGTTAAGTACAAACAAGTGTTAAACATTTGAATAAAATATATTTTAAATCATAATTGAATCATCTCCATTATTTGTTCTATTATTAACACAACTTTTTGAAGTAACGTAGAATCATTTCCATCATTTGTTCCATTAACAAAACACAACATTACGGAACAGTCCAAGCAGTAAACATGGTCCATGTGGAATAGTTGCCGCTGAGCCTTCAGACAGAAAAGCGTTCACGGATGAGCTGCTGGCGCAAGGCTCGAGCAGTCGTGCTCCGGATTCAGGTAGTTGCATGGCTTCCTCCTCCTCCTCCTCGTCATCTACATCTTCCTCATCATCATCAGCCACGCTCACCACAGGTGGGTCTTCTACTACCAGCTGCTGCTGCCTCATGATGGCTAAATTATGCAGCATACAGCACACAACAGTAAACTGCCTGACAATCTCAGGGGAGTATTGTAAGTAGTCTCTGGAATGGTCCAGGCATCGTAAACACTGTTTCAAGATGCCAATGGTCCTCTCTATTATGCTGCGCATCGCAATGTGCGACATGTTGTATTCCCAGTCAGCTTCCGTCTGGGTTACGCGTAGGGGCGACATGAGCAAGGTGGGGAGGCCATACCCTTTGTCTCCCAGTAGCCAGTTCTGCCCTTCTGGCTGCTGCTCAATCATGGCAGATATAACGCTCTCACGATGCATGTTGTCACAGACAGGTTGCACATTAATGGAGTGGAAGCCTTTTCTGTTCCTGTACATCTCGGAATCCTCCAAAGGTGCTCACAAGGCGATGTGGGTACAATCAATGCAGCCCTGTACCTTGGGGAAGCCAGCAATCCTGGAGAAGCCCACAGCCCTGTCACACATTGCCTGGGCGGTCATGGGGAACTTTATGTAGTCATTCCTCTGGGCATATAGTGCAGCAGTCACCTGCTGAATGCATATATGTGTTCATGTTAAGAAATGGTGCACACATCCCCAGTTGTGGCCTGGAACGATCCAGATGCATAGAATGAAAGTGCAGCTGTAACCTTCACTTCAACTGACAAACCAGTCCTCCTGATGCTTCTAGGGTGCAGGTCTGCTTTTACTAACTCACAGATCTCAGTTACAACTTATTTGCGGAAACACAGCCTTCTCACACAGTCTGCATCACTCAGGTGCAGGTATGAACACCTGTCTCGATATACCTGATGTAGGTAAGGCCTCCTGCTCATTATCCTATGGGCTCTGAGGTTCCTCATGCGATGACGTTGAATCAATTGTCTCCTCTGCAGCACCATCGTGCAGAAGGCTTGCACGAGGTACGGCATTGTCAGTATTGCCCCCATGATTAAATTGCAGCTTTGCAAGAAGCTCAAAACAGCAGGACAAGGAATTAAAACTTCTCTCCTCTCTCTCTCCCCAAGGTCGACGCCCTGGTATGGACCGTCTCCTGGTCTGCGCATGCGCAATAGGCTTGCTTAGAATGGGAAGCTAGGCATTCAATGAGGACATTTGGGGCAACGAAGTCTAATGCAATTCTTTAATTTTAGATTTTTTTCAAAGTACCACCCCACCAGCGACCGAACGTCTCCTCACCGGGCTCGAGGGGTGGCCGGCAGAATCGTTCCCTCGCCCGGAAACAGGGGCTCGGCAAACACCCCCCTCCCCCACCCCCCTCCATCAGGCTTCCTTTGAAGCTGCTGCATAGTGTAAGGATTCTCATCCCTTCAGTTTGGCTTCCACCCCCCCACTCTTGGGCTTCCTTTGAAACGAGCCCCTGTGTCCGGGCGAGGGAACGATTCTGCCGGCCGCCCCTCGAGCCCGGTGAGGAGACATTCGGTGGTGGCGTGGGACTTTGAAAAAAATCCAAAATTAAAGAATTGCATCAGACTTCCATTAAGCTTCATGATACATATTCAATGTCTTCTTGACTCTCTCCAAAACTCGCATAAAAACAATGGCCTCTTTCTGCAGCAATCTTTTAATTTCCACTGGTTTTTATTAAGTGCCCAGAAGGTTTTTTGGGAGTGGTCACATACGCCGTCCTTGGAAAATTGTAAGTTGGCCAAATTTGCTTAAATCTGAAAAACTGGTTACACGATGATGCAAAAAAATACTAACCTAAAACAATTGTAACTGAGTTACGCTGGCACAGAAACTTTGGGGAAACTTGGATATTGTAATTTACACCAAAAAAAGCGGTGCACGCCAAAAAAACAGCGCAGATAACTGGGGAAAATTGAGCCCAAGAACTTGCATTTATATAGCGCCTTTAATGTAATAAAGCGTTCCAAGACACTTCAGAGGAGTGTAATCAAACAAAATTTGACACCGGACATTTGGAGATATTAGGATAGGTAACCAAAAGCTTGGTCAAAGAGATAGGTTTTAAGGAACGTCTTAAAGGAGGAGGGCGAGGTAGAGAGGTGGAGAGGTTTAGGGAGGGAATTCCAGAGCTTGGGGCCCAGGCAACAGAAGGCACAGCCACCGATGGTGGAGCGATTATAATCAGGATGCTGAAGAGGCCAGAATTAGTGGAGTGCAGATATCTTGGAGGGTTGTAGAGCTGGAGGAGATTGCAGAGAGAGAGAGAGAGGGGTAAGGCCATGGAGGGATTTAAAAAGGATGAGAATTTAAAAATTGAATGGCGGTGCAGGCTAGAAGGGCTGAATGGCCTACTCCTGCACCTATTTTCGATGTTTCTATGTTTCTATGTTAACCGGGAGCCAATGTAGGTCAGCGAGCACAAGGGTGATGGGTGAGTGGGACTGGGTGCGAGTTAGGACACGGTCAGTGAGCACAGGGGGTGATGGGTGAGCGGGACTTGGAGCGATTTCAAGTTTCATCTACAGTGGCCTAGTTGGTCCATATTAAATAGAAACAAGGATGGACCTTGTTCACATTTAATATTTTGGCTTCTGTTATTTATGGCATGCTTTTACTTTTTCTTGAAAGTCAACAACTTATGATCTTCCAAAATAAAAGTCTTTGAAAGATGCTACCCACAGTTGCCCGTTGTAACTACCAGTTAACAAATAAAATCACTCCAGGTTAATCTTGTGGGTTACAAAACTACACAAGGCTTCCAGCCTGTTCCGCACACCTTCTTGGGCTAATTTTAATCTAACGCTCTGGGCAAAAAACCCACGGATTGGGTGGGATGCCGGTTTTACACCCCGCCTTTCAATGGAATGTAAATGGGGGCAGGTGTAAAGACACGGTGTAACCGATGGCATCAGTTTCCCGATGGGTGGGTTTGGTTAAAATGAGCCCCTATTGAAGCTTGTTTGCTGTGAGGGTCCAATGTTGCCTTGCACTGCACAAAGAAGTTTAAGAGTATTTAAGTTGAAAGTTGTCTGTTTTTTGTGGGCACTGCTTTCAAATAGTAAGACAAAATAATCTCTGCAGTGCGTGTTGATCAGGCTCCCGCAGCTGAACCAATAGATTCGCCTACTTCAATAAAAATGTTGATGGTTTCAGTGCGTATGTTAAATTTGCAAACACTGCTTATTCAGAAATCACTGGGTCCGACTATGCACAGATAATAAACATTCTCACTCATTTTTAAAACTTAGTATTTATGAGTTTTTTTAAAACAATTTTATTTCCTTCTTATTTAGTTGCTTTCTCAAGTCACTGCAGAGTGCAGGATTGCAGAGCACGGGCTACTTGCTAAGTTACACAAGTACTTACAAGAGAATTGGAAATGTATTTGAAAAGGAAAATTTGCAGGACTATGGGTAAAGAGTAGGGGGAGTAGGACTAATGGGATCGCTCTTTTACAGAGCCAGCACAGGCATGATGGGCCAAAAGGCCTTCTGTGCTGTACGATTCTATGGTCTCTAATTTTAGTTTGTGCATCAAGGGTCCAAGCACTATTTTGTATATCTTAAGCAAACAACGATATAATTATTCTAAATTGAAAGATTTTACCAGTTGGGAGGTCACTTCCTGTCAGAGGGCTCAGGTCACATGACGGAAGAGAATGCGAGAAGATCATGTGGGCATTGGGTTGGGAGGAGCACTTGGATCTTGTGGGACAGAGAAACGATGGGGGAGCTGTTTATGCTTTCAATGCTCAGCCCAAGGATTCCTCCTCTTCATCATCATCATAGGCAGTCCCTCAGAATCAAGGAAGACTTGCTTCCACTCTAAAATGAGTCCTTAGGTGACTGAACAGCCCAATACGAGAGCCACAGTCTCTGTCACAGGTGGGACAGATAGTTGTTGAGGGAAGGGGTGGGTGGGACTGGTTTGCCGCACGCTCTTTCCGCTGCCTGCGCTTGATTTCTGCATGTTCTCGGCAATGAGACTCGAGGTGCTCAGCGCCCTCCCGGATGCACTTCCTCCATTTAGGGCAGTCTTTGGCCAGAGACTCCCAGGTGTCAGTGGGGATGTTGCACCAGGGAGGCTTTGAGGGTGTCCTTGTAACGTTTCCTCTGCCCACCTTTGGCTCGTTTGCCATGAAGGAGCTCCAAGTAGAGCGCTTGCTTTGGGAGTCTTGTGTCTGGCATGTGGACAATGTGACCTGCCCAGCGGAGCTGGTCGAGTGTGGTCAGTGCTTCAATGCTGGGGATGTTGGCCTGGTCGAGGACGCTAACATTGGTGCGTCTGTCCTCCCAGGGGATTTGCAGGATCTCGCGGAGATATTGGATTCCTACAAAGTTCCTGAAGGGTGTGCCTACTGGCAGGAAACCCACACATCGTGATCAAAAGCAGAATACTGCGGATGCTGGAAATCTGAAATAAAAACAATAAATGCTGGATATACTCAGCAGGTCAGGCAGTGTCTGTGGATAGAGAAACAGAGTTAATATTTCAAGTCGATGACCCTTCATCAGAACTCTGTTTTTATTCCATGCATAGACTCATACAGCACAGGAAGCCGTTCAGCCCTTTGCAAGAACTAGCAAATTAGTCCCACTTCTCTTGCTTCATAAGTCTGCAAATGTTTCCTTTTTAAGTATTTATCTCATTCTCTTTTGAAAGTTCCTATTGAATGTCCTTCCACTGCCATTTCAGGCAGTGTGTTCCAGATCACAACTCGCTGCGTAAAACATCTTTTCTTCATCTCACTCCTGATGCCTTCCTGGTTCCAGATCTAGTTGGTCCATCACTTCTGTTTGGCAGATATCCTCCAGGCTTTTTGTTCACGTGCGGAGGGGAGGTGGGCAAAGAGTGTTAAGTTTTGCCAGCATTGTGGAACGTTTGCCATTTATGCTGTTTATACAGCTCCTCTGATGCCTTACTGGCAAACGTACGTGTGCAATGTAGCAGTGAGCCGTAACAATAACATGGATTAAAGGAGACAAGTACAAAATATACAGGCCTCAAGCATGATCAGAGGTTAGGAAGCTTTTTCCCCCGAGATCGTTGATCAGTGGAACAGACTCCTGAAAATATAGTTCATCCACTACTTTAACTAACATCAAGTTCCTTCTCCAACCTCCCTGAAAATAATGAAGCAACACTATTGATATCTCCATAACCTAAGTCTCTTTCTGACTGCTATCAATCCAGTTCCTTTTTAAAAGGTATCAATTGACTACAAATCAATGATATGAACTATAGGCTTGTATATGTTGTACTTGTGTCCTTTAATCCTATGTTATTGTCCAAGTTAAATAGCTTGGCTACTTGCACCTCATCTTTATTTTTATTATTTTTAGACCTGTATCATATCTCCCCTTAAGTCTTTCCTTCAGTGAAAATAAGTTTTGTGGTTTGAGATTTTCTTCATAAATTAGTCCCTAAGGTCTGGAATCACCCAACTCATTCTTTTCTCAAACCTTTCTAATGTATCTACATCCTCTTCTAATGACCAAAACTGTGTGCTATATTCCAGGCAAGATTTCACCATTGACCTGTACATTGTCAATATAATTTGTTCTGACTTGTAATCCAATGCCCTCCAGAAGCATCCGAGTGCTGATTTATATCTGATAAGTGCTTTGTACTCAGCAGATGCTTTCAGGGTATGATCAGTAATCACTCCCAAATCCTTTTCGGTTTCTTCTGTCGGAAATCCTTTCAGGTTGTACACGTTTGCTGTTACCTGTTCCTACATTTATATCCATCTGCCATATCTCAGCCCAGCTGCAGGGGGCAGTAGTGGTTCTGTACTATAATTGGCCTTGTGCCTACAGTAGGGAGCTATCAGCCAGCATTCCTGCTTTTGATCATTATCTAGTGTTCTGGCCAATATTTATCCCTCAACCAACATCACTAAAACAAATGATCTGGTCATTAGCACATTGTTGTGTGTGGGAGCTTGCTATGTGCAAATTGGCTGCCACATTTCCTACATTACATCAGCTACAACAATTCAAACGTACTTCATTGGTTGTAATGTTTTGAATACAATGTCATATTTTCCTAATGGCAATTGTTAGAACAGGTATGTATTTCTGATCCATTCTCTAGCCCCCAGTACACAATATCATGGGTGGGTTTGACAGCTGACATTTGGGGTATGTTGGCTTGCCGATTACTAAGTCTGAACTGGAAAGTGATCAAACCCACGTAAACGGACGATCTAAACTTAAATTGGGTTATGTATCGCAATGCGCTGTGCCAAGAATTGTGTGGGTACAATGGCACGTACAGCAATTATAAAAGGAAGAATGTATGATTTCAATCAGTACGATGAAAAAGAGCGGGCGAACAGTGCGCAGAGTAAGCTTCCAGGCGAATGGTT
This sequence comes from Pristiophorus japonicus, assembly GCF_044704955.1. Lineage (NCBI taxonomy): Eukaryota > Metazoa > Chordata > Chondrichthyes > Pristiophoridae > Pristiophorus > Pristiophorus japonicus. The sequence goes on along the minus strand of NC_091991.1, from coordinate 105,478,123 downwards.
GACTAACAGATATTGGTGTATTAAAAACAAGGATCATTTTCTGCTTCAACCAATACTGGATATATTCATACTGATTATCTACTGGTAAGCATTAACGTTAAGGTGCATACTATCCACTCCGATACCCAACAGTGATTCAAAGTGTTAGTAAAGGCCCTCACAGCATTTACTTGTGCATTATAGCAGCAATGTAACCATAGCACTGAATGTACAATAATCTCATGTACAAAATACACTATTGTCATTATTCAGTACTTCACAATCTAATTATGCAGAGAAGTCCTTTCCACTGAAAACTTTCGGGTTAGAATAATACAGCTTGGAACAAAATCTGCTTGTGTGTATTTGAATTACAACAGACACCCCACTGAACATTTACACACAAAAGAATAGAATTAGGATCTGATTACTTCATCAGTCTCTGGAGAATAGTCCAGTGCCGAATGGTCAATGAATCTGGGCCTGGTCCGCTCTAAAGCCAAGCAAGTGCAAACAATTTTGTGCCAAGATTTGTAAGTATCTTTGATAGAAAACATTTTGAATATAATCAATAAATCATTCAAACCAACTGCATCTCAACCTTCATGGTACTACTCTGACTCGGTCAATTGCAGTTCTTCTGCCCTTTCTCCAGATACTTTTTTTTCGGGGAGGTGGGGGTGGGGAGGGAGAGAGAAGGGAACTTTTGGCATACTCAGGAAACATCAAATACACACAAATGAATCAAGCTAAAAGAACACTTAAGTGCTTTACCAAGAGAATCAGGTTATGCACACCCCTTCTCAACATGGAACTGTCGTGTGGACCAGCCACACAGGTTTCACTCAGTTTCGTTTCACTTGATCTCAGGAAAAATGAATAAATCTCAGGCCCAGGGACAAAGAAATGTCACTGCGACCCTGCTGAAACATAACAATAGGGAGGCTGAGGGCTGAGCTCACCTCCTTGTGTATGCCTTGGGGGAGAGGAGGGCATTTAGCCTGTACTGAAGCTTACAGAAACACCAGCTGAAACTGGTGAATTATAGTTTGTTTTGATTAAACAATGGAGTTTGTAAATTACAATTTTTGGTAAAATTATATACAAATTTCATCAATGTGATAGTATCTATATTATTGTTTACTTGAGAAAAAAATTAGTCATTTTTGCCTTTTCATCAAAGAAATAGCTAAATGCAGAGTACAAATATATTTAGTACATACACAATAAGAACATAAGAAATAGGATCAGGAGCAGGCCATACGGCCCCTCAAGCCTGCTCCGCCATTCAATAAGATCATGGTTGATCAGCTCCACTTCCCTGCCCGCTCCCCATAACCATTTACTCCCTTATCGCTCAAAAATCTGTCTATCTCCGCCTTAAATATATTCAATGACCCAGCCTCCACAGCTCTCTGGGGCAGAGAATTCCACAGATTTACAACCCTCTGAGAGAAGAAATTCCTCCTCATCTCAGTTTTAAATGGGCGGCCCCTTATTCTGAGACTATGTCCCCTAGTTTTAGTTTCCCCTATGAATGGAAATAACCTCTCTACATCCACCTTGTCGAGCCCCCTCATTATGTTGATATGTTTCGATAAGATCACCTCTCATTCTTCTGAACTCCAATGTGTATAGCTCCAACCTCGTTCTGGACGCCTAATTTGTAACCTGCGCCTGATGTTTTAATGTGTCGACAAGGTTTTTTCAGTTCTACAAAAATCTTCACTTGCTCCATTCTAAGTTAGTTTGGAGTATGTTTTCACTGTGGAAACTTTGAAATCAGGCGTCAGTGGCCGGACACGCCCCCTTTTGAAGAAAAAATTCTGTTCCAAAGTGAAACTGTTCTAACTGACTAGAACTGCAGAAAAAAAAATGTGGAGAATTGCGATTTCTAAGAGAATTCGTTCTCCACCAGTTGCTCCTAAAAATCAGGCGCAAATCATGTGGAAACTTGGGCCCTATATGTATAAATATAAAGGGGCTGCAGGAGGGGTCAAAACTAAAAATCATGGTTTAAAAACCAGTATTAAAACACTTTACCTAAATGCACGCAGCATTCAAAACAAAGTAAATGAGTTGACGGCACAAATCATTACAAATGGGTATGATTTGGTGGCCATTACAGAAACATGGTTGCAGGGTGGCCAAGACTGGGAATTAAACATACAGGGGTATCTGACAATTCGGAAAGATAGGCAAGAAGGGAAAGGAGGTGAGGTAGTTCTGTTAATAAAGGATGATATCAGGGCAGTTGTGAGAGATGATAGTGGTTTTAATGAACAAAATGTTGAATCATTGTGAGTGGAGATTAGAGATAGTAAGGGGAAAAAGTCACTGGTGGACGTAGTTTATAGGCCCCCAAATAATAACTTCACGGTGGGGCGGACAATAATCAATGGAATACTGGAGGCATGTGAAAAAGGAACTGCAGTGATCATGGGGGATTTTAACCTACATATCGATTGGTCAAATCAAATCGCACGGGGTAGCCTTGAGGAGGAATTCATAGAATGCATATGGGATTGTTTCTTAGAACAGTACATTACAGAACCTACAAGGGAGCAAGCTATCTTAGATCTGGTCCTGTGTAATGAGACAGGAATAATAAACGATCTCCTCGTAAAAGATCCTCTCGGAATGAGTGATCACAGTATGGTTGAATTTGTAACACAGATTGAGGGTGAGGAAGTAGTGTCTCAAACGAGCGTACTATGCTTAAACAAAGGGGACTACAGTGGGATGAGGGCAGAGTTGGCTAAAGTAGACTGGAAACACAGACTAAACGGTGGCACAATTGAGGAACAGTGGAGGACTTTTAAGGAGCTCTTTCATAGTGCGCAACAAAAATATATTCCAGTGAAAAAGAAGGGCGGTAAGAGAAGGGATAACCAACCGTGGATAACCAAGGAAATAAAGGAGAGTATCAAATTAAAAACCAATGCGTATAAGGTGGCCAAGGTTAGTGGGAAAATAGAAGATTAGGAAAATTTTAAACGATAGCAAAGAATGACTAAGAAAGCAATAAAGAAAGGAAAGATAGATTACGAAAGTAAACTTGCGCAAAACATAAAAACAGATAGTAAAAGCTTTTACCGATATATAAAATGGAAAAGAGTGACTAAAGTAAATGTTGGTCCCTTAGAAGATGAGAAGGGGGATTTAATAATGGGAAATGTGGAAATGGCTGAGACCTTAAACAATTATTTTGCTTCAGTCTTCACAGTGGAAGACACAAAAACCATGCCAAAAATTGCTGGTCACGGGAATGTGGGAAGGGAGGACCTTGAGACAATCACTATCACTAGGGAGATAGTGCTGGACAGGCTAATGGGACTCAAGGTAGACAAGTCCCCTGGTCCTGATGAAATGCATCCCAGGGTATTAAAAGAGATGGCGGAAGTTATAGCAGATGCATTCGTTATAATCCACCAAAATTCTCTGGACTCTGGGGAGGTACCAGCGGATTGGAAAGCAGCTCATGTAACGCCTCTGTTTAAAAAAGGGGACAGACAAAAGGCAGGTAACTATAGGCCGGTTAGTTTAACATCTGTAGTGGGGAAAATGCTTGAAACTATCATTAAGGAAGAAATAGCGGGACATCTAGATAGGAATAGTGCAATCAAGCAGATGCAACATGGATTCATGAAGGGGAAATCATGTTTAACTCATTTACTGGAATTCTTTGAGGATATAACGAGCATGGTGGATCGAGGTGAACCGATAGATGTGGTGTATTTAGATTTCCAAAAGGCATTCGATAAGGTGCCACACAAAAGGTTACTGCAGAAGATAAAGGTACGCGGAATCAGAGGAAATGTATTAGCATGGATCGAGAATTGGCTGGCTAACAGAAAGCAGAGAGTCGGGATAAATGGGTCCTTTTCGGGTTGGAAATCGGTGGTTAGTGGTGTGCCACAGGGATCGGTGCTGGGACCACAACTGTTTACAATATACATAGATGACCTGGAAGAGGGGACAGAGTGTAGTGTAACAAAATTTGTAGATGACACAAAGATTAGTGGGAAAGCAGGTTGTGTAGAGGGCACAGAGAGGCTGCAAAGAGATTTAGATAGGTTAAGCGAATGGGCTAAGGTTTGGCAGATGGAATACAATGTCGGAAAATGTGAGGTCATCCACCTTGGGAAAAAAAAACAGTAAAAGGGAATATTATTTGAATGGGGAGAAATTACAACATGCTGCAATGCAGAGGGAACTGGGGGTCCTTGTGCATGAATCCCAAAAAGTTAGTTTGCAGGTGCAGCAGGTAATCAGGAAGGCGAATGGAATGTTGGCCTTCATTGCGAGAGGGATGGAATACAAAAGCAAGGAGGTCCTTCTGCAACTGTACAGGGTATTGGTGAGGCCGCACCTGGAGTACTGCGTGCAGTTTTGGTCACCTAACTTAAGGAAGGATATACTGGCTTTGGAGTGGGTACAGAGACAATTCACCAGGCTGATTCCGGAGATGAGGGGGTTACCTTATGATGATAGATTGAGTAGACTGGGTCTTTACTCGTTGGAGTTCAGAAGGATGAGGGGTGATCTTATAGAAACATTTAAAATAATGAAAGGGATAAATAGACAAGATAGAGGCAGAGAGGTTGTTTCCACTGGTCGGGGAGACTAGAACTAGTGGCCACAGCCTCAAAATACGGGGGAGCCAATTTAAAACCGAGTTGAGAAGCAATTTCTTCTCCCAGAGGGTTGTGAATCTGTGGAATTCTCTGCCCAAGGAAGCAGTTGAGGCTAGCTCATTGAATGTATTCAAATCACAGATTGATAGATTTTTAACCAATAAGGGAATTAAGGGTTATGGGGAACGGGCGGGTAAGTGGAGCTCAGTCCATGGCCAGATCAGCCATGATCTTGTTGAATGGCGGAGCAGGCTCGAGGGGCTAGATGACCTACTCCTGTTCCTAATTCTTATGTTCTTGTGTTCTTATGTTCCTATCCGTTCTGTCTAGACCCCTCATAATTTTATACACCTCAATTAAATCACCCCTCTGCCTCCTCAGTTCCAAAGAAAACTACCGGGATGGCGGGACTGACATATGAAGAAAGATTGGATCAACTGGGCTTGTATTCACTGGAGTTCAGAAGAATGAGAGGGGATCTCAGAGAAACATTTAAAATTCTGACGGGTTTAGACAGGTTAAATTCAGGAAAAAGTCCAGAACCAGGGGTCATAGTCGACGGATAAGGGTTAAGCCATTTAGGACCGAGATGAGGAGAAACTTCTTCACCCAGAGAGTGGTGAACCTGTGGAATTCTCTACCACAGAAAGTTGTTGCGGCCAATTCAATAAATATATTCAAAAAGGAGTTAGATGTAATCCTTACTACTAGGGGGATCAAGGGGTATGGTGAGAAAGCAGGAATGGGGCACTGAAGTTGCAGGTTCAGCCATGAACTCATTGAATGGTGGTGCAGGCTCGAAGGGCCGAATGGCCTACTCCTGCACCTATTTTCTAAGTTTCTATGTTTCTATGTTTTAACCTACTCAACGGATCCATTACAGACCCATTCCATGTCTGGACCGGGGTCAAACAGGGCTGTATCATCGCTCTAACCCTCTTCTCAATTTTCCTCGCTGCCATGCTCCACCTCACTGTCAACAAGCTCCCCGCTGGAGTGGAACTAAACTACAGAACCAGTGGGAAGCTGTTTAACCTGCGCTGCCTCCAGGCCAGGTCCAAGATCACCCAAACCTCTATCGTTGAACTGCAGTACGCGGACGACGCCTGCGTCTGTGCACATTCTGAGGCCGAACTCCAGGATATAGTCGATGTATTCACTGAGGCATATGAAAACATGGGCCTTACACTTAACAATCGTAAGACAAAGGTCCTTCACCAGCCTGCCCTCGCCACACAGCACTGCCCCCCAGTCATCAAGATTCACGGCGTGGCCCTGGACAACGTGGACCATTTCCCATACCTCGGGAGCCTCTTATCAACAAAGGCAGACATTGATGCGGAGATTCAGCATCGTCTCTAGTGCGCCAATGCAGCCTTCAGCCACCTGAGGAAAAGAGTGTTCAAACCTACCACCAAGCTCATGGTTTACAGGGCTGTAGTAATACCCACCCTTCTGTATGGATCCGAGACATGGACCATGTACAGAAGACACCTCACGTCGCTGGAGATATATCACCAACGATGTCTCCGCAAGATCCTGCAAATCCCCTGGGAGGACAGGCGCACCAACATCAGTGTCCTCGACCCAAAGAAGTACAACAGGTTATTGGACGAGATCGGGAAGGCTGTGTCCTCCACAAGTACCATGGTTCACATCGGGGAAAGGTGCCCTATGAGGTGGAACAACCTGGTGAGGGTCGCAAGAGTCAGTAATGATTTTATTTCTGCACCCCCCATGTGCCATGTGCCATGTAAATATAGGTTCCATGTCACACGGATGTTATTTATCCCAAGATTACGGCGATGTATTCGTGCTTTCAGGCAATGACAAGAGGATCAGTGTTTTTTAATGTGTGTGTGTGTGTGTGTGTGTGTGTGTGTGTGTGTGACCCTGTGTGTCTGCTATGTTAAATGGATTGAAGATTTTTACTTTCATTTACTTTACTTTCTGTAGAAGCAGCGGATCAGTGGCGTATGGGGGAGGACCCGCAACCCAGGAGCCTCTGACTGACATCGAGATCTGTGCCCTGTCCCTGGTTGGGGATAGCAACCGTGCCACCACCGGCATTTGGGCTGACCCACCCACACAGGATGGTCAGTTCAATACAATACAATCTGTGTTGCAGTCCTCTCATGTCATGTAATGTAACTGTAAGTGTAATGTTGGCCTGATGTAATGTAATGGAAGTTTATTGCACTGTAATGTTGGCTTCGTGATGTAACGCAATGTATATATGTATTGTCTGTCTGCGATATGTAATGCAGTACTGCAGCAGTGCTGGACATTATGTGATAAGTCACTGTACTATGTACTCATGCTCTGCTCAAAATATTTTAAGTATATCTTAAAATGTCCACAGGCCGAGACCTTCAACAAGAGAGAACATTGGGATTGTCCTGAGGATTTTCAGTTTTGCGTATTTGCATTATATAGATACCCACAGCAAAACCGTTAAACCGCCAACAGAGGCCACCACCAACAAAAATGTACTTCTCAGATATAAAGAAAGACTTGCATTTATATAGCGCCTTTCATGACCTCAGGATGTCCCAAAGCACTTTACAGCCAATGAAGTACTTCTAAAGTGTAGTCACTGTTTAATGTAGGAAAAGATTTATGAGAATGGTTCCAGGGAAGAGGGACTTCAGTTACGTGGATAGACTGGAGAAGCTGGGGTTGTTCTCCTTGGAGCAGAGAAGGTTGAGAGGAGATTTGATCGAGGTGTTCAAAATCATGAGGGGTCTGGACAGAGTAGAGAGAGAGAAACTGTTCCCATTGGTGGAAGGGTCGGGAACCAGAGGACACAGATTTAAGGCGATTGGCAGAAGAACCAAAGACGACACGAGGAAACACTTCTTTACGCAGCGAGTGGTTAGGATCTGGAATGCGCTGCCTGAGAGAGTGGTGGAGGCAGACTCAATCACGGCTTTCAAAAGGGAATTGGAGAAGTACCTAAAGGAAAAAAGGGGAAAGGGCGGGGGACTGGCTGAGGTGCTCTTGCAGAGAGCCGGCACGGGCTCGACGGGCCGAATGGCCTCCTGTGCTGTAACCGCTCTTTGATTCTATTGTCCCTCTCCCCTTGGAAATGCTCACTAACACCCTCCTCAAACATTCCATCCTCAGCAATTATTGCGCCATGCTGCAGGGTGTATGTTGTTCACTCTACTCTGATTCTCAGACCTCGGAACTTATAGCGGGAAAGGACAACATGTGGCACACAATTTAGGCTTAACCCAGTATCTGTTTTATTACGCACCAAAAACCAACTAAAACTACAGGACTAGACTGCTGAGAGAAATTTGACTTCAGACATACAATCACCAGAGATTCGTGGTCCTTGATTCCGTGACCTGCTGTTTCTTCTTCTGGCTGTTCTCTGCAGCTTCTGTCTTCCTGTCCTTCTTCTGCTGTGCTGTTTTTTGCTCGCATATTTATCCAGGTTTTGAATAAGTTTCCCCGCTGGGCCTGAGATCCGATTATCGATGCGGTGATTTGTTTAACTGGTTGGTGATGAGTTTGAATGGTTACTAATTTGCACACGGAGTCGACAATGCAAAAGATATTTCCTTATGCTGAATGCTGTTATCTAAAAATTTGCATTCCGTGGGGGGTCCTTTGTTGTCCGGTCTTTATACAGACTTGAAGTCTCCAATGGCTGTTTTTCCCCACCCTGGTCTATCACGTTCAGGGCCTCACGTAACAACTCCATTGTTGTTATGCATGAAGTCAGTTTTAGTTCCTGACCACAGGAAGCTTGGATTAATCAATTTTTAGTTCATGGTCTGTGTTTTTCTGAAGATTAGTAACCTTACAATGTCCAGTCTCCCTTTTTCTGAAGAGCCCTTGAATATGTTGTTGCCTCCCAGTTCCATGCCCATCACTTCCGTAACTTCATGTTTTGAAGCTCTCCAAGCTGCCGTCCACATCTCTCACAGCGCTGAAACATCCCTGAGCAAAATTGTCAACAATAGTCAGCGACTGTGACCATCCCTCTTTAACCTCTCCACAGCATTCAACAGTCAACCATGCCATTGTACAATTGTCTTTCCATACTTCTACTCATACCTATCCAAACATAGATAGAGCATTCACATCATGGCTGCTCTTCCTAGCCCTACACTGTCACTTCCAGAAGCCCCCAAAGATCTATTCTTGGCCCATTCCCCATTCTCGTCGACATGCTGTCCTTTGGTGACATCATTGGTAGCCACAAGCCCACAAAACCAGCTCTATTTCTCACTCAATCCTTTCACTCCGTACTGTCCAAATCCAGTCTTTGATGAGTCATAACTTCCTCCAGTTCTATATTAGTAAGACAGAAGTCATAATCTTCAACCCGTCATATAATCCAGTCCGATTCAATCCCTCTCTCCGGCCACTCTCAGGCCAAACCAGCCTGGTTGCTACCTCGACATGCTGTTCAACCTTAAGTTGAGCTTCAGACCCCATATTTTTTCCATGATCAAGACTATTATTATCTGTGCTGCATTACCCACCTGCTACTGATCCTCTTTTGTCGCTTCCAGATGTAATTACTCCAAGACTTTTCTTAATGGCCACCCATTCTCTATCAACTCAAAACTCAGCTGCACATATTCCACCCCACACTAAATCATGCTCACCTATTGCCCCTCATCCTTGCTTTCCTTTGGTCCTCCATCCTTATGTTTAAAATCATTCTGCTCATTCTTAAATCCCTCTATGGGTTTGCTCCATCCTATCTCTGCAATCTCCCACATCCCCATAATTCCTCCTGACTTTAGAACATTTTCTGCATTTGTCACACCATTGGCACCACAGCCGTCAGCCGCCTGAATCCTATTCACTCAAATTCCCTCCTCGGCACTTCTCACTCCTGATTTCAAAACCTTCTCACAACCCATCTCTTTGACTAAGCTTTTGGTGTCCAAATCTCCGAATCTCTCGTTTCCTGGCTTGACATCAGTTTTCCATGTCTCACTGTGAACCATCTTGAAACTTTTTGTTAACATTAAAGGAACTATATAAAACGCTTTTGTATAATAATTCTTGAAATAAAAGAACACTAGTTCACTGGTAACAGGGAGCAATTCGGACTAAATGTTTTACTCACTTTAAATTTCAGGTGATCTGCAGTGAATTTGCTTCATGGGTTCTTTGCTTGAGAATTCATAGCTACATATTTCTTGTAAAGAACTAACTGGTTTATTAGTAAAGTTTTAAAGAAAGAAAGACTTGGATTTATATAGCGCCTTTCATGACCACCAGTCGTCTCAAAGCACATTACAGCCAATGAAGTACTTTTGGAGTGTAGTCACTGTTGTAATGTGAGTAACGTGGAGCCAATTTGCGCACAGCAAGCTCCCACATACAGCAATGTGACAATGACCCGATCATCTGTTTTGTTATGTTGATTGAGGGATAAATATTGGCCCCAGGACACCGGCGATAACTCTCCTGCTCTTTTTCAAAAAGTGCCGTGGGATCTTTACGTCCACTCGAGAGAGCAGATGGGGCCTCGATTCAATGTCTCATCCAGAAGACGGCACCTCTGACAGTCCAGTACTCCTTCAGCTAGGAGGGACTGGATCGACTAGGCTTATATTCGTCGAATTTTGCTGGGGATCTCATAGAAACATGTGGAATTCTGACGGGATTGGACAGGTTGGATGCGGGAGGAGTGTTCCCGATGTTGGGGAGGTCCGGAACCAGGGGTCACAGTCTAGGGATGGGGGGTGAGCCATTTGGGACCGAGATGAGGGGAAACTTCTTCACTCAGAGAGTTTTGAGCCTATGGAATTCTCTACCACAAGGGTTGTTGAGGCCAGTTCGTTGGATATGTTCAGGGGGGATTGGGGGTTATGGAGAGAGGGCAGGAATGGGGTGCTGAGGTTGCATGGTCAGCCATGAGTATGTTGGGTGGTGGTGCAGGCTCGAGGGGCCGAATGGTCTACTCCTGCACCTATTTTCTATGTTTCTATGTTCTGATGAAAAGAGAGCACCGTTAGTTGTAGCCTGCTGCGATTCCGTCAGCAAGTGCAGTAGCCGTTTCAGATGATTTTAGGAGGCGCCATTCATACAGTCTGCTGTCTTACAATCGCACAAAGCATCATAAACATCCTTGAGTTTTCCCTCAAAACTCGGCTGCCCCGTGTCCTAACTCGCACCAAGTCCCGCTCACCCATCACCCCCTGTGCTCGCTGACCTACATTGGCTCCCGGTTAAGCAACGCCTCGATTTCAAAGTTCTCATCCTTATTTTCAAATCTCTCCATGGCCCCTCGCCCCTCTCTATCTCTGTAATCTTCTCCAGCCCCACAAGCCCCCCGAGATCTCTGCGCTCCTCTAATTCTGCCCTCTTGAGCATCCCTGATTATAATCGCTCCACCATTGGTGGCTGTGCCTTCAGCTGCCTGGGCCCTAAGCTCTGGAACTCCCTCCCTAAACCTTTCCACCTCTCCACCTCTCTTTCCTCCTTCAAGACGCTCCTTGAAACGTGGCTCTTTTGTGCTAATTTCTATTTATGCGGTTTGGTGTCTAATTTTTATCGCATAATACCCCTGTGAAGCGCCTTGGGAGGTTTCACTACGTTAAAGGCGTTATATAAATACAAGTTGTTGTACGAGTCTACGATTTAAACCGAGTACCTTTTTTCTCTCTCTTGACCTTTGACCTTACCCTCACCTGACCCCTCAAATTCTTGACGTCCTTATCTTCAAATCCCTCCATAGCCCTCGTCCCTCCCTATCTCTGTAACCTTCTCCAGCCCCACAACCCCCCCGAGATGTCTGCGCTCCTCTAATTCTGCCCTCTTGAGCATCCCTGATTATAATCACTCAACCATTGGTGGCCGTGCCTTCTGTTGCCGGTGCTGTTCAATCCCACGCCTCTACCGCCTCTGTACAGGGCATTGGTGAGACCACACCTGGAGTACTGTGTACAGTTTTGGTCTCCTAATTTAATCAGGGATATACTTGCATTGGAGGCAGTTCAGAAAAAGTTCACGAGGTTGATTCCTGAGATGAAGGGGTGTGAAGAAAGGTTGAGCAGGTTGGGCCTATACTCATTGGAATTTGGAGGAATGAGAGGTGATCTTATTGGAACATATGGGATTCTGAGGGGGCTTGACAGGGTAGATGCAGAGAGGATGTTTCCCCTCGTGGGGGAATCTAGAACTAGGGGGGGCATGGTTTCAGAATGGGGGGGTTGCCCATTGAAATGAAAGTGGGGAGGAATTTCTTCTCTGAGGGTCATGAATCTTTGGAGTTCTCTGCCCTAGAGAGCTGTGGAGGCTGGGTCATTGAATGTATTTAAGGTGGCAATAGACAGATTTTTGAATGATAAGCGAGTCAAGGGTAGAGATGTCAGCAGGTCAGGCAGCATCTGTGGAGCAGAAACAGAGTTAACATTTCGGGTCGACGACCCTTTTCATTCTAGATTCCAGCATCCGCAGTATTTTGTTTTTGCATTTGTGCAGTGAGCCAAGGGTTATGAGGAGCGGGCAGGGAAGTGGAGTTGAGGCCAAGATCAGATCAGCCATGATCTTATTAAGTGGCGGAGCGGGCTGGAGTGGCCGAGGGGCAGGCTGCTGCTCCTATTTCTTACTGTTGGGGTAAAAAGAAGACTTCTCTTCCTCGAGGTGGACTCCCTGATATAAGGAATCAACACTCGCCCGCCATATAGCAACCACGGAATTGCTCAGACGAAACCTCGATTAACCGGTTTTTATTCGAACATGCTCGAGAAAGTTCCGATGAACACTTCTCCGATCAGAGGTTTTACAATTACAATTATACAGTTTCCTGAGGCATGTGACCCTCCTACAAAACCACCGATTGACCGACTGCTATCAGTGAAGTTACATTGATTTGTTGACTCTTAACAGACTAGCTCTGATTGGTTCTTCCCCACCTGTCCGACTCTCATCACATGTCACCCTTCTGGAATGTGTTCAACTTTGTCTCAGTTTGCTATCTCGTTCCCAACCACCTGCTTTCTTAACCTGTTCCTAAGAGAACTTCAGTCATAATGTCCTAGTTTCTTATGAGATTCAGATACTTGCACCGCAGGTCGGGGCTATAAATAGAGCTGGAGCGCCAGGCCCTGGAACATCGTGAGCGAAAGTGTGGTGAATGAGGGTACGGGGCCCAGAAGAGGCGAGGGCCCGGGGCAGCACGGGCCAGCCCACACTGCGATATGTGTGCACACTAGGTCTGTGCAGCAGAACAGGTCTCCAGTCGTCCTGGTTAACCCTTGCCACTGGATAAAGGCCTAGCTCTGTAGATTCCATGTGGTGGCTGGTGTGCAACGGCCACCCCACGCTAAGAAAATCCACGCACAGGCATCTTCCACCCCCTCATTTGGAGTTCAAGACTGGAACATCGGGTCCTTCGTTGAAACATCTGTGAACTCTTGTGGAAGCAAGTCATCCTCATTCGAGGGACCGTCTATGATGATGATGATGACTCCTTCAGCTCTGCACTGGGAGTGTCAGGCTAGATTTTTTTGTGCTCAAGTCCCACAACCTTGATCCTGAGATGAAGGGGTTGTCTTATGAAGAAAGGTTGAGCATGTTGGGCCTTTACTTATTGGAGTTTAGAAGAATGAGAGGTGATCTTATATTTAAGGTGGAGATAGACAGATTTTTGAATGATAAGGGAGTCAAGGGTCATGGGAAGTGGAGTTGAGGCCAAGATCCAATCAGCCATGATCTTATTAAATGTCGGAGCAGGCTCGAGGGGCCAAATAGCCTACTCCTGCTCCTATTTCTTACGTTCTTACTACAACAATAAATACCTTTCTTCTAAAAAAAATGAGAAGCAGTGTAATGTATGCACCTGTGAGCATGCTCCCAGATTGGTGGAGCTGTTGCTCTGAGTGGCTTAGCCTGTCACATCATGTTCACACGATGCAATAAAACCCCAGTTAGTTGAGTTCAGGTTCTTATTCTGAAACTGTGCCCCCTAGTTCTAGATTTCCCCACAAGGGGAAACATCCTCTCTCCATCTACCCTCAGCCACCTCCCTCAATAAGGAGACCAAAACTGCACGCAGTACTCCAGGTGTGGCCTCACCAATACCCTGTACAGTTGTAGCAGGACTGCTCTGCTTTTATACTCTATCCCCCTTGCAATAAAGGCCAACATTCCATTGGCCTTCCTAATTACTTGCTGTACCTGCATACTAACATTTTGCATTTCATGTACAAGGATCCCCAGATCCCTCTGTACCACAGCATTTTGTAATCTCTCTCTATTACAATAATAATTTGCTTTTTTAATCTTCCTACCAAAGTGGATAACCTCACATTTTCCCACATTATACTCCATCTGCTAAATTTTTGCCCACTCACTTAGCCTATCTATATCCTTTTTCAGATTCTTTGTGTCCTCTTCACAACTTGCTTTCCAACCAACTTTGTATCATCAACAAATTTGGCTACATTACACTCGGTCCCTTCATCCAAGTCATTAATATAGATTGTAAATAGTTGAGGCCCCAGCACTGATCCCTGTGGCATCCCACTAGTTACTGTTTGCCAACCGAAAAATTACCCATTTATCCCGACTCTCTGTTTTCTGTTCGTTAACCAATCCTCTATTCATGTTAATATATTACCCCCAATCCTGTGAACTTTTATCTTGTGCAGTAACCTTTTATGTGGTACCTCATCAAATGCCTTTTGGAAATCCAAATACACCTCATCCACTGGTTCCCCTTTATCCACTTATTGTTATTTATACAATATTTCAAAAGATTACTTGTGTTCATTATGATTGCAATTTTACAAATTTGACTGCTGGGCCCGAGTATCTTGATGTAAGTTTTTGCAATTGGCTGGCCTAGCCCATTTTCTATATCCTCCTTTGGCTCAGGAGATGGTCTTGAGGAATTTCTGTTTTCAGGCCGTGTGGCCCAGGATTCCTGATCTCTATCTTCCTGTGTCCTCTTGAGTTTCCTTGAAACCCTTACATCAGTCCCAGTGTTAGCTTTCTTCCCCAGATTTTGATATTCCCAGTTAGTAATGTCTTGTTTAATTGGTTTGCGTTTTCTCTCTGATCTTCCCCACTTCCCCCCTCAGACGATACGGGTCTATGCCAGTTTGTCCCATATCTGCAGAATCGTCTTCAGTCAGCTGCATCTGAGTTGGTGGGGATATGGACGTTGTGTCTGTTGGAATACTTGGGCCTGCCAACGCACTCTGATCATCATCCAAGTCAAACTCAGAATCACATACTTGTGGTAACGGTGCATCACTCGCCAGAAACATTTGATCCACATAAACCTTCCTGATATAGTCACCAATTTTGACTAAGTACTGCTTGGTGCCACATACCTGAATAATTGGGCCAATGTCACTTTTGCGTGGACCTGCCCTGTTTGACACTCAGAACTCTGACCTAATCACCCTTCTGAAAGCACCACTCTTTGATACTGGAATGATAATGCCGTTTCTGCACCGATTGTGCCTTCTCTACCTTATCAGACAAGTTCGGTTGCAATAAACTGAGACACGTCCTCAGCCTACACGTCAATACTTCAGCAGGTGTGGAACCGGTTGTAGAATGAGGCGTAGTTCTGTATTTGAAAAGAAAATTTGCTAACCTGTTTCATGCTCACCGATGATCCAGTTGGTAGAACTTGTTTCCACAAAGTCTCCTTGACAATCCTGACCGACCTTTCAGCTGCACCATTCGAAGCAGGATGATCTGGTGCTACCAACGTGTGTTTGACACCGTTGTATCTGGAAAAATTCTCAAATTGCGTGGACCAAAATTGCGGCCCATTATCTGACACCATTTCTTGATAATTCTTCACATGATAATTCATGCCAATAATAATAAAAGGGCTTCATCTCCTCGACATAAAGGCTTTGAACTTCAGGCCACGCTTGCAGGGTGTGCTCATAGGCCTGCTGTGTGAGCCTTCAATAACAGAGGTGGTGATCGGAAAGTCCTCATCAACGACATCGAGAGTAAAGATTGACTGTTCGCGGCCAATATCAGAATCTTCCTGAGGCAACCCTGAAAGGGCATCCAACACTGCATTCTGCTTCGACATGTGATATCGATTCTGTAATCGTACTGACACAATAACATAGCCCATCTTTGCATCCTGGAAGCCGCCATAGACAGAATTGCCACCTTTGGGCCTAAGATAGCTAGTAACGGTTTGCAAGCGTGAATTGACGCCCAAACGAAACTCATCAAATTTTTTAACACCAAATATAATTCTCAATCTGGGCATAATTTTGTCCGCTTTTGTTGAGCGAACGCGTTGCAAAGGCAACTGTTATTCTTGCCCATCATTCATAACATGGCCGATCACTGCTCTTACACCATACCCAGAGGCTGATCACTGCTCTCACACCATGAGGCTGATCACTGCTCCCACACCGTACCCAGAGGCTGACCACTGCTCCCACACTATACCCAGAGACTGATCACTGCTCCCACACCATACCCAGAGGCTGATCACTGCTCCCACACCATGCCCAGAGGCTGATCACTGCTCCCACACCGCACCCAGAGACTGATCACTGCTCCCACACCATACCCAGAGACTGATCACTGCTCCCACACCGTGCCCAGAGACTGATCACTGCTCCCACACCATGCCCAGAGGCAGATCACTGCTCCCACACCATACCCAGAGACTGATCACTGCTCCCACACCATGCCCAGAGGCTGATCACTGCTCCCACACCATGCCCAGAGGCTGATCACTGCTCCCACACCATACCCAGAGACTGATCACTGCTCCCACACCATACCCAGAGACTGATCACTGCTCCCACACCATGCCCAGAGGCTGATCACTGCTCCCACACCATACCCAGAGACTGATCACTGCTCCCACACCATACCCAGAGACTGATCACTGCTCCCACACTATACCCAGAGACTGATCACTGCTCCCACACCATACCCAGAGGCTGATCACTGCTCCCACACCGTGCCCAGAGACTGATCACTGCTCCCACACCATACCCAGAGACTGATCACTGCTCCCACACCGTGCCCAGAGACTGATCACTGCTCCCACACCATGAGGCTGATCACTGCTCCCACACCATACCCAGAGACTGATCACTGCTCCCACACCATACCCAGAGGCTGATCACTGCTCCCACACCATACCCAGAGACTGATCACTGCTCCCACACTATACCCAGAGACTGATCACTGCTCCCACACCATGCCCAGAGACTGATCACTGCTCCCACACCATACCCAGAGGCTGATCACTGCTCCCACACCGTGCCCAGAGACTGATCACTGCTCCCACACCATACCCAGAGACTGATCACTGCTCCCACACTATACCCAGAGACTGATCACTGCTCCCACACCATGCCCAGAGACTGATCACTGCTCCCACACCATACCCAGAGACTGATCACTGCTCCCACACCATGCCCAGAGACTGATCACTGCTCCCACACCATACCCAGAGGCTCATCACTGCTCCCACACCATACCCAGAGACTGATCACTGCTCCCACACCATACCCAGAGGCTGATCACTGCTCCCACACCGTACCCAGAGACTGATCACTGCTC
Source organism: Pristiophorus japonicus (assembly GCF_044704955.1). Classification (NCBI taxonomy): domain Eukaryota; kingdom Metazoa; phylum Chordata; class Chondrichthyes; family Pristiophoridae; genus Pristiophorus; species Pristiophorus japonicus. The sequence goes on along the minus strand of NC_091991.1, from coordinate 105,460,964 downwards.
CCACACTATACCCAGAGACTGATCACTGCTCCCACACCATGAGGCTGATCACTGCTCCCACACCATGCCCAGAGGTTGATCACTGCTCCCACACCATGTCCAGAGACTGATCACTGCTCCCACACCATACCCAGAGACTGATCACTGCTCCCACACCATGTCCAGAGACTGATCACCGCTCCCACACCATACCCAGAGACTGATCACTGCTCCCACACCATGCCCAGAGACTGATCACTGCTCCCACACCATACCCAGAGACTGATCACTGCTCCCACACCATGCCCAGAGACTGATCACTGCTCCCACACCATGCCCAGAGACTAATCACTGCTCCCACACCGTACCCAGAGACTGATCACTGCTCCCACACCGTGCCCAGAGACTGATCACTGCTCCCACACCATACCCAGAGACTGATCACTGCTCCCACACTATACCCAGAGACTGATCAATGCTCCCACACCATGCCCAGAGGCTGATCACTGCTCCCACACCATACCCAGAGACTGATCACTGCTCCCACACCCAGAGACTGATCACTGCTCCCACACCATACCCAGAGACTGATCACTGCTCCCACACCCAGAGACTGATCACTGCTCCCACACCATGCCCAGAGACTGATCACTGCTCCCACACCATGAGGCTGATCACTGCCCCCACACCATGCCCAGAGACTGATCACTGCTCCCACACCATGCCCAGAGACTGATCACTGCTCCCACACCATACCCAGAGACTGATCACTGCTCCCACACCATGCCCAGAGATTGATCACTGCTCCCACACCATACCCAGAGGCTGATCACTGCTCCCACACCATGCTCAGAGACTGATCACTGCTCCCACACCATGCCCAGAGACTGATCACTGCTCCCACACCATGCCCAGAGACTGATCACTGCTCCCACACCATACCCAGAGACTGATCACTGCTCCCACACTATACCCAGAGACTGATCACTGCTCCCAAACCATGCCCAGAGACTGATCACTGCTCCCACACCATGCCCAGAGACTGATCACTGCTCCCACACCATGCCCAGAGGCTGATCACTGCTCCCACACCATGAGGCTGATCACTGCTCCCACACCATGCCCAGAGGCTGATTACTGCTCCCACAATATACCCAGAGACTGATCTCTGCTCCCGCACCATGAGGCTGATCACTGCTCCCACTCCATGACCTTAGAAACATAGAAACATAGAAAATAGGTGCAGGAGTAGGCCAATCAGCCCTTCGAGCCTGCACCACCATTCAATGAGTTCATGGCTGAACATGCAACTTCAGTACCCCATTTCTGCTTTCTCACCATACCCCTTGATCCCCCGAGTAGTAAAGACTACATCTAACTCCTTTTTGAATATATTTAGTGAATTGGCCTCAACAACTTTCTGTGGCAGAGAATTCCACAGGTTCACCACTCTCTGGGTGAAGAAGTTTCTCCTCATCTCGGTCCTAAATGGCTTACCCCTTATCCTTAGACTGTGACCCCTGGTTCTGGACTTCCCCAACATTGGGAACATTCTTCCTGCATCCAACCTGTCCAAACCCGTCAGAATTTTAAACGTTTCTATGAGATCCCCTCTCATTCTTCTGAACTCCAGTGAATACAAGCCCAGTTGATCCAGTCTTTCTTGATATGTCAGTCCCGCCATCCCGGGTATGAGTCTGGTGAACCTTCGCTGCACTCCCTCAATAGCAAGCATGTCCTTCCTCAAGTTAGGAGACCAAAACTGTATACAATACTCCAGGTGTGGCCTCACCAAGGCCCTGTACAACTATAGTAACACCTCCCTGCCCCTGTACTCAAATCCCCTCGCTATGAAGGCCAACATGCCATTTGCTTTCTTAACCGCCTGTTGTACCTGCATGCCAACCTTCAATGACTGATGTACCATGACACCCAGGTCTCGTTGCACCTCCCCTTTTCCTAATCTGTCACCATTCAGAAAATAGTCTGTTTCTCTGTTTTTACCACCAAAGTGGATAACCTCACATTTATCCACATTATACTTCATCTGCCATGCATTTGCCCACTCACCTAACCTATCCAAGTCACTCTGCAGCCTCATAGCATCCTCCTCGCAGCTCACACTGCCACCCAACTTAGTGTCATCCGCAAATTTGGAGATACTGCATTTAATCCCCTCGTCTAAATCATTAATGTCCAATGTAAACAGCTGGGGCCCCAGCACAGAACCTTGCGGCACCCCACTAGTCACTGCCTGCCATTCTGAAAAGTACCCATTTACTCCTACTCTTTGCTTCCTGTCTGACAACCAGTTCTCAATCCATGTCAGCACACTACCCCCAATCCCATGTGCTTTAACTTTGCACATTAATCTCTTGTGTGGGACCTTGTCGAAAGCCTTCTGAAAATCTAAATACACCACATCAGCCGGTTCTCCCTTGTCCACTCTACTGGAAACATCCTCAAAAAATTCCAGAAGATTTGTCAAGCATGATTTCCCTTTCACAAATCCATGCTGACTTGGACCTATCATGTCACCTCTTTCCAAATGCGCTGCTGTGACATCCTTAATAATTGATTCCATCATTTTACCCACGACTGATGTCAGGCTGACCGATCTATAATTCCCTGCTTTCTCTCTCCCTCCTTTTTTTTAAAGTGGGGTTACATTGGCTACCCTCCACTCCATAGGAACTGATCCAGAGTCAATGGAACTTTGGAAAATGACTGTCAATGCATCCACTATTTCCAAGGCCACCTCCTTAAGTATTCTAGGATGCAGTCCATCAGGCCCTGGGGATTTATCGGCCTTCAATCCCATCAATTTCCCCAACTCAATTTCCTGACTAATAGGGATTTCCCTCAGTTCCTCCTTCTTACTAAACCCTCTGACCCCTTTTATATCCGGAAGGTTGTTTGTGTCCTCCTTAGTGAATACCGAACCAAAGTACTTGTTCAATTGGTCTGGCCATTTCTTTGTTCCCCGTTATGACTTCCCCTGATTCTGACTGCAGGGGACCTACGTTTGTCTTTACTAACCCTTTTCTCTTTACATATCTATCGAAGCTTTTGCAGTCCGTCTTAATCTTCCCTGCAAGCTTCCTCTCATACTCTATTTTCCCTGCCCTAATCAAACCCTTTGTCCTCCTCTGCTGAGTTCTAAATTTCTCCCAGTCCCCGGGTTCGCTGCTATTTCTTGCCAATTTATATGCCACTTCCTTGGCTTTAATACTATCCCTGATTTCCCTTGATAGCCACAGTTGAGCCACCTTCCCTTTTTTATTTTTATGCCAGACAGCGATGTACAATTGTTGTAGTTCATCCATGCAGTCTCTAAATGTCTGCCATTGCCCATTCACTGTCAACCCCTTAAGTATCATTCGCCAATCTATCCTAACCAATTCACGCCTCATACCTTCAAAGTTACCCTTCTTTAAGTTCTGGACCATGGTCTCTGAATTAACTGTTTCATTCTCCATCCTAATGCAGAATTCCACCATATTATGGTCACTCTTCCCCAAGGGGCCTCGCACAACGAGATTGCTAATTAATCCTCTCTTATTACACAACACCCAGTCTAAGATGGCCTCCCCCCTAGTTGGTTCCTCGACATATTGGTCTAGAAAACCATCCCTTATGCACTCCAGGAAATCCTCCTCCACTGTATTGCTCCCAGTTTGGTTAGCCCAATCTATATGCATATTAAAGTCACCCATGATAACTGCTGCATCTTTATTGCATGCACCCCTAATTTCCTGTTTGATGCCTTCCCCAACATCACTACTGCTGTTTGGAGGTCTGTACACAACTCCCACTAACGTTTTTTGCCCTTTGGTGTTCTGCAGCGCTACCCATATAGATTCCACATCATCCAAGCTAATGTCCTTCCTAACTATTGCATTAATCTCCTCTTTAACCAGCAATGCTACCCCACCTCCTTTTCCTTTTATTCTATCCTTCCTGAATGTTGAATATCCTTGGATGTTGAGTTCCCAACCCTGATCATCCTGGAGCCACGTCTCTGTAATCCTAATCACATCATATCTGTTAACATCTATTTGCACAGTTAATTCATCCACCTTATTACAGATACTCCTTGCATTAAGACACAAAGCCTTCAGGCTTGTTTTTTTAACACCCTTTGTCCTTTTAGAATTATGATGTAGTGTGGCCCTTTTTGTTTCTTGCCTTTGTTTACTCGGTCTTCCACTATTGCTTTTTACCTTTCTACCATCTGTTTCTGACTCCATATTACTTCGCCCTATCTCGCTGCATAGGTTCCCATCCCCCTGCCATATTAGTTTAAACACTCCCGAACTGCATTAGCAAATGTTACCCCCAGGACATCAGTTCCAGTCCTGCCCAAGTGCAAACCGTTCCTTTTGTACAGGTCCCACTTCCCCCAGAACTGGTTCCAATGTCCCAGGAATTTGAATCCCTCCCTCTTGCACCACTGCTCAAGTCATGTATTTATTCTAACTATTCTGCTCCAACTACTCTGATTAGCACGTGGCACTGGTAACAATCCAGAGATTACTACCATTGAGGTCCTACTTTTTAATTTAACTCCTAGCTCCCTAAATTCAGCTTGTAGAACCTCTTCCCACTTCTTACCTACATCGTTGGTACCTACATGTACCACGACAACTGGCTGTTCACCCTCTCTCTCCAGAATGCTCTGCAGCCGCTCCAAGAAATCCTTGACCCTTGCACCAGGGAGGCAACATACCATCCTGGTGTCTTGGTTGCGGTCGTAGAAACTCCTATCTATTCCTCTTACAATAGAGTCCCCTATCACTATAGCTCTCCCACACTTTTTCCTGCCCTTCTGTGCAGCAGAGCCACCCATGGTGCCATGAACCTGGCTGCTGGTGGCTTCCCCTGGTAAGTCATCTCCCCCAACAGTATCCAAAACGGTATATCTGTTTTGGAGGGAGATGACCGCAGGGGACTCCTGCACTACCTTCCTGCTCTTGCCTTGTCTCTTGGTCAGCCATTCACTATCTGTCCAACCCTTACCTGCGGTGTGACCAACTCACTAAATGTGCTATCCACAATATTCTCAGTATCGCGCATGCTCCAGAGTGAGTCCATCCGCAGCTCCAGTGCCGTCATGCGGTCTGTCAGGAGCTGCAGCTGGACACACTTCCTGCACACATGGTAGTCAGGGACACTGGAGATTTCCCACATAGCATTGGAGGAGCAGGACACGGGTCTGAGCTCTCCTGCTATGACTTAACCCTTAAATTAATATACTTACTAAAATTTACTTAAACACCAAACAGCTACTAAGTAGTTCGCTGCCAATTAAACCAATCTAAAAGTCAGTCTAAAAGAGAGTTATACTTACCAGTCGAACAGCCAACCACTTCCCAGCTTGGCTGTGACGTCACCTCTCGATTTCGGACCCCTCTATCTTTGTCTGCAGCTGGTTGGGCTGGTCTCTGGGCCTCCGGCTCCTACTCTCACACTCATTATCAGTTGCTCTAGTGTCAGCACTGGTAGGTAAAACAAGACAAAACAACACCTGCCACCCCCACTTGCCCTTAAAACTCACCCACTTGCCAAACTCACAAATGCCACTCTATGCTGCTGCACTCCGTGATCTGCACGTGCTGCCTCTTTTTAAACTGTATCTAGGTCAGATGACTCACGACTGGTCAGTTGTTTACGGAACTGTTTTTAATTAGCTGCTAATTGCCTCCTACTAGAGAGTTACCTTGTTTTTCTCTGCCGAAACCTGAAAAATTCCCAACTATTTAACTTTTCCCCTTTAAATTAAACTGCTACATGCTTAGCAGCTACTGGCAATTGCCACTAACAATTTACTCCAGCCTCCAAATAGTTTAAAGAGAATAGCCCTTAAAACTCACCCACTTACCAAACTCATGAATGCCACTCTATGCTGCTGACAAGAGACTGATCACTGCTCCCACACCATGCCCAGAGACTGATCACTGCTCCCACACCATGCCCAGAGACTGATCACTGCTCCCACACCATGCCCAGAGACTGATCACTGCTCCCACACCATGTCCAGAGACTGATCACTGCTCCCGCACCGTGCCCAGAGACTGATCACTGCTCCCACACCGTACCCAGAGACTGATCACTGCTCCCGCACCGTACCCAGAGACTGATAACTGCTCCCACACCGTACCCAGAGACTGATCACTGCTCCCACACCATACCCAGAGACTGATCACTGCTCCCACACCGTGAGGCTGATCACTGCTCCCACACCATACCCAGAGGCTGATCACTGCTCCCACACCATGAGGCTGATCACAGCTCCCACACCATACCCAGAGACTGATCACTGCTCCCACACCATACCCAGAGGCTGATCACTACTCCCACACCGTACCCAGAGGCTGATCACTGCTCCCACACCATGCCCAGAGACTGATCACTGCTCCCACACTATACCCAGAGACTGATCACTGCTCCCACACCGTACCCAGAGGCTGATCACTGCTCCCACACCATGCCCAGAGACAGATCACTGCTCCCACACCGTGCCCAGAGGCTGATCACTGCTCCCACACCATGCCCAGAGGCTGATCACTGCTCCCACACCGTGCCCAGAGGCTGATCACTGCTCCCACACCGTGCCCAGAGGCTGATCACTGCTCCCACACCATACCCAGAGACTGATCACTGCTCCCACACCATGCCGAGAGACTGATCACTGCTCCCACACCATGAGGCTGATCACTGCTCCCACACCATACCCAGAGGCTGATCACTGCTCCCACACCATGAGGCTGATCACTGCTCCCACACCATACCCAGAGACTGATCACTGCCCCCACACCGTGCCCAGAGACTGATCACTGCTCCCACACCATGCCCAGAGACTGATCACTGCTCCCACACCATGCCCAGAGGCTGATCACTGCTCCCACACCATGCCCAGAGACTGATCACTGCTCCCACACCATGCCCAGAGACTGATCACTGCTCCCACACCATGAGGCTGATCACTGCTCCCACACCATACCCAGAGACTGATCACTGCCCCCACACCGTGCCCAGAGACTGATCACTGCTCCCACACCATGCCCAGAGACTGATCATTGCTCCCACACCATGCCCAGAGGCTGATCACTGCTCCCACACCATACCGAGAGACTGATCACTGCTCCCACACCGTGCCCAGAGGCTGATCACTGCTCCCACACCATGAGGCTGATCACTGCTCCCACACCATACCCAGTGACTGATCACTGCCCCCACACCGTGCCCAGAGACTGATCACTGCTCCCACACCATGCCCAGAGACTGATCACTGCTCCCACACCATGCCCAGAGGCTGATCACTGCTCCCACACCATGCCCAGAGACTGATCACTGCTCCCACACCATGCCCAGAGATTGATCACTGCTCCCACACCATGAGGCTGATCACTGCTCCCACACCATACCCAGAGACTGATCACTGCTCCCACACCGTGCCCAGAGGCTGATCACTGCTCCCACACCGTACCCAGAGGCTGATCACTGCTCCCACACCATGCCCAGAGACTGATCACTGCTCCCACACCATGCCCAGAGACCGATCACTGCTCCCACACCATACCCAGAGACTGATCACTGCTCCCACACCGTACCCAGAGGCTGATCACTGCTCCCACACCATGCCCAGAGACTGATCACTGCTCCCACACCGTGCCCAGAGGCTGATCACTGCTCCCACAGCATGCCCAGAGGCTGATCACTGCTCCCACACCATGTCCAGAGGCTGATCACTGCTCCCACACCGTGCCCAGAGGCTGATCACTGCTCCCACACCATACCCAGAGACTGATCACTGCTCCCACACCATACCCAGAGACTGATCACTGCTCCCACACCATGCCCAGAGGCTGATCACTGCTCCCACACCGTACCCAGAGACTGATCACTGCTCCCACACCATGCCCAGAGGCTGATCACTGCTCCCACACCATGCCCAGAGGCTGATCACTGCTCCCACACCATGAGACTGATCATTGCTCCCACACCATGCCCAGAGACTGATCACTGCTCCCACACCATGCCCAGAGGCTGATCACTGCTCCCACACCATGCCCAGAGACTGATCACTGCTCCCACACCATGAGACTGATCACTTCTCCCACACCATACCCAGAGACTGATCACTGCTCCCACAATGTGCCCAGAGACTGATCACTGCTCCCACACCATGCCCAGAGACTGATCACTGCTCCCACACCATACCCAGAGACTGATCACTGCTCCCACACCATACCCAGAGACTGATCACTGCTCCCACAATGTGCCCAGAGACTGATCACTGCTCCCACACCATACCCAGAGACTGATCACTGCTCCCACACCGTGCCCAGAGACTGATCACTGCTCCCACACCATGCCCAGAGGTTGATCACTGCTCCCACACCATACCCAGAGACTGATCACTGCTCCCGCACCGTACCCAGAGACTGATCACTGCTCCCACACCATACCCAGAGACTGATCACTGCCCCCACACCGTACCCAGAGACTGATCACTGCTCCCACACCGTGCCCAGAGACTGATCACTGCTCCCACACCATATCCAGAGGCTGATCACTGCTCCCACACCATACCCAGAGACTGATCACTACTCCCACACCATACCCAGAGACTGATCACTGCTCCCACACCATACCCAGAGACTGATCACTGCTCCCACACCATACCCAGAGACTAATCACTGCTCCCACACCATACCCAGAGGCTGATCACTGCTCCCACACCATACCCAGAGACTGATCACTGCTCCCACACCATACCCAGAGACTGATCACTGCTCCCACACCATGCCCAGAGACTGATCACTGCTCCCACACCATGCCCAGAGACTGATCACTGCTCCCACACCATACCCAGAGGCTGATCACTGCTCCCACACCATACCCAGAGACTGATCACTGCTCCCACACCATACCCAGAGACTGATCACTGCTCCCACACCATACCCAGAGACTGATCCCTGCTCCCACACCATGCCCAGAGACTGATCACTGCTCCCACACCGTACCCAGAGACTGATCACTGCTCCCACACCGTACCCAGAGACTGATCACTGCCCCCACACCATGCCCAGAGACTGTTCACTGCTCCCACACCGTGCCCAGAGACTGATCACTGCTCCCACACCATGCCCAGAGACTGATCACTGCTCCCACACCATGAGGCTGATCACTGCTCCCACACCATGCCCAGAGACTGATCACTGCTCCCACACCATGCCCAGAGACTGATCACTGCTCCCACACCATGAGGCTGATCACTGCTCCCACACCATACCGAGAGACTGATCACTGCTCCCACACCGTGCCCAGAGGCTGATCACTGCTCCCACACCGTACCCAGAGGCTGATCACTGCTCCCATACCATGCCCAGAGACTGATAACTGCTCCCACACTATACCCAGAGACTGATCACTGCTCCCACACCGTACCCAGAGGCTGATCACTGCTCCCACACCATGCCCAGAGAGTGATCACTGCTCCCACACCGTACCCAGAGGCTGATCACTGCTCCCACACCGTGCCCAGAGGGTGATCACTGCTCCCACACCATGCCCAGAGGCTGATCACTGCTCCCACACCATGCCCAGAGGCTGATCACTGCTCCCACACCGTGCCCAGAGGCTGATCACTGCTCCCACACCATACCCAGAGACTGATCACTGCTCCCACACCATGCCCAGAGACTGATCACTGCTCCCACACCATGAGGCTGATCACTGCTCCCACACCATACCCAGAGGCTGATCACTGCTCCCACACCATGAGGCTGATCACTGCTCCCACACCACACCCAGAGACTGATCACTGCCCCCACACCGTGCCCAGAGACTGATCACTGCTCCCACACCATGCCCAGAGACTGATCACTGCTCCCACACCATGAGGCTGATCACTGCTCCCACACCATGAGGCTGATCACTGCTCCCACACCATACCCAGAGGCTGATCACTGCTCCCACACCATGCCCAGAGGCTGATCACTGCTCCCACACCATACCCAGAGGCTGATCACTGCTCCCACACCATACCCAGAGGCTGATAACTGCTCCCACACCATGCCCAGAGGCTGATCACTGCTCCCACACCGTACCCAGAGACTGATCACTGCTCCCACACCATGCCCAGAGGCTGATCACTGCTCCCACACCATGCCCAGAGGCTGATCACTGCTCCCACACCGTGCCCAGAGGCTGATCACTGCTCCCACACCATACCCAGAGACTGATCACTGCTCCCACACCATACCCAGAGACTGATCACTGCTCCCACACCATGCCCAGAGACTGATCACTGCTCCCACACCATGAGGCTGATCACTGCTCCCACACCATACCCAGAGGCTGATCACTGCTCCCACACCATGAGGCTGATCACTGCTCCCACACCATACCCAGAGACTGATCACTGCCCCCACACCGTGCCCAGAGACTGATCACTGCTCCCACACCATGCCCAGAGACTGATCACTGCTCCCACACCATGAGGCTGATCACTGCTCCCACACCATGAGGCTGATCACTGCTCCCACACCATACCCAGAGGCTGATCACTGCTCCCACACCATACCCAGAGGCTGATAACTGCTCCCACACCATGCCCAGAGGCTGATCACTGCTCCCACACCGTACCCAGAGACTGATCACTGCTCCCACACCATACCCAGAGACTGATCACTGCCCCCACACCGTGCCCAGAGACTGATCATTGCTCCCACACCATGCCCAGAGACTGATCACTGCTCCCACACCATGAGGCTGATCACTGCTCCCACACCATGAGGCTGATCACTGCTCCCACACCATACCCAGAGGCTGATCACTGCTCCCACACCATACCCAGAGGCTGATCACTGCTCCCACACCATGCCCAGAGGCTGATCACTGCTCCCACACCGTACCCAGAGACTGATCACTGCTCCCACACCATGCCCAGAGGCTGATCACTGCTCCCACACCATGCCCAGAGGCTGATCACTGCTCCCACACCATGAGACTGATCATTGCTCCCACACCATGCCCAGAGACTGATCACTGCTCCCACACCATGCCCAGATGCTGATCACTGCTCCCACACCATGCCCAGAGACTGATCACTGCTCCCACACCATGAGACTGATCACTGCTCCCACACCATACCCAGAGACTGATCACTGCTCCCACAATGTGCCCAGAGACTGATCACTGCTCCCACACCATGCCCAGAGACTGATCACTGCTCCCACACCATACCCAGAGACTGATCACTGCTCCCACACCATACCCAGAGACTGATCACTGCTCCCACAATGTGCCCAGAGACTGATCACTGCTCCCACACCATACCCAGAGACTGATCACTGCTCCCACACTGTGCCCAGAGACTGATCACTGCTCCCACACCATGCCCAGAGGTTGATCACTGCTCCCACACCATACCCAGAGACTGATCACTGCTCCCACACCATACCCAGAGACTGATCACTGCCCCCACACCGTACCCAGAGACTGATCACTGCTCCCACACCGTGCCCAGAGACTGATCACTGCTCCCACACCATACCCAGAGACTGATCACTACTCCCACACCATACCCAGAGACTGATCACTGCTCCCACACCATACCCAGAGACTGATCACTGCTATCACACCATACCCAGAGACTAATCACTGCTCCCACACCATACCCAGAGGCTGATCACTGCTCCCACACCATACCCAGAGACTGATCACTGCTCCCACACCATGCCCAGAGGCTGATCACTGCTCCCACACCGTGCCCAGAGGCTGATCACTGCTCCCACACCATACCCAGAGACTGATCACTGCTCCCACACCATACCCAGAGACTGATCACTGCTCCCACACCATGCCCAGAGACTGATCACTGCTCCCACACCATGAGGCTGATCACTGCTCCCACACCATACCCAGAGGCTGATCACTGCTCCCACACCATGAGGCTGATCACTGCTCCCACACCATACCCAGAGACTGATCACTGCCCCCACACCGTGCCCAGAGACTGATCACTGCTCCCACACCATGCCCAGAGACTGATCACTGCTCCCACACCATGAGGCTGATCACTGCTCCCACACCATGAGGCTGATCACTGCTCCCACACCATACCCAGAGGCTGATCACTGCTCCCACACCATACCCAGAGGCTGATAACTGCTCCCACACCATGCCCAGAGGCTGATCACTGCTCCCACACCGTACCCAGAGACTGATCACTGCTCCCACACCATACCCAGAGACTGATCACTGCCCCCACACCGTGCCCAGAGACTGATCACTGCTCCCACACCATGCCCAGAGACTGATCACTGCTCCCACACCATGAGGCTGATCACTGCTCCCACACCATGAGGCTGATCACTGCTCCCACACCATACCCAGAGGCTGATCACTGCTCCCACACCATACCCAGAGGCTGATCACTGCTCCCACACCATGCCCAGAGGCTGATCACTGCTCCCACACCGTACCCAGAGACTGATCACTGCTCCCACACCATGCCCAGAGGCTGATCACTGCTCCCACACCATGCCCAGAGGCTGATCACTGCTCCCACACCATGAGACTGATCATTGCTCCCACACCATGCCCAGAGACTGATCACTGCTCCCACACCATGCCCAGATGCTGATCACTGCTCCCACACCATGCCCAGAGACTGATCACTGCTCCCACACCATGAGACTGATCACTGCTCCCACACCATACCCAGAGACTGATCACTGCTCCCACAATGTGCCCAGAGACTGATCACTGCTCCCACACCATGCCCAGAGACTGATCACTGCTCCCACACCATACCCAGAGACTGATCACTGCTCCCACACCATACCCAGAGACTGATCACTGCTCCCACAATGTGCCCAGAGACTGATCACTGCTCCCACACCATACCCAGAGACTGATCACTGCTCCCACACTGTGCCCAGAGACTGATCACTGCTCCCACACCATGCCCAGAGGTTGATCACTGCTCCCACACCATACCCAGAGACTGATCACTGCTCCCGCACCGTACCCAGAGACTGATCACTGCTCCCACACCATACCCAGAGACTGATCACTGCCCCCACACCGTACCCAGAGACTGATCACTGCTCCCACACCGTGCCCAGAGACTGATCACTGCTCCCACACCATATCCAGAGGCTGATCACTGCTCCCACACCATACCCAGAGACTGATCACTACTCCCACACCATACCCAGAGACTGATCACTGCTCCCACACCATACCCAGAGACTGATCACTGCTCCCACACCATACCCAGAGACTAATCACTGCTCCCACACCATACCCAGAGGCTGATCACTGCTCCCACACCATACCCAGAGACTGATCACTGCTCCCACACCATACCCAGAGACTGATCACTGCTCCCACACCATGCCCAGAGACTGATCACTGCTCCCACACCATACCCAGAGGCTGATCACTGCTCCCACACCATACCCAGAGACTGATCACTGCTCCCACACCATACCCAGAGACTGATCACTGCTCCCACACCATACCCAGAGACTGATCCCTGCTCCCACACCATGCCCAGAGACTGATCACTGCTCCCACACCGTACCCAGAGACTGATCACTGCTCCCACACCGTACCCAGAGACTGATCACTGCCCCCACACCATGCCCAGAGACTGATCACTGCTCCCACACCGTGCCCAGAGACTGATCACTGCTCCCACACCATACCCAGAGACTGATCAATGCTCCCACACCATGAGGCTGATCACTGCTCCCACACCATGCCCAGAGACTGATCACTGCTCCCACACCATGCCCAGAGACTGATCACTGCTCCCACACCATGAGGCTGATCACTGCTCCCACAACATACCGAGAGACTGATCACTGCTCCCACACCGTGCCCAGAGGCTGATCACTGCTCCCACACCGTACCCAGAGGCTGATCACTGCTCCCATACCATGCCCAGAGACTGATAACTGCTCCCACACTATACCCAGAGACTGATCACTGCTCCCACACCGTACCCAGAGGCTGATCACTGCTCCCACACCATGCCCAGAGACTGATCACTGCTCCCACACCGTACCCAGAGGCTGATCACTGCTCCCACACCGTGCCCAGAGGCTGATCACTGCTCCCACACCATGCCCAGAGGCTGATCACTGCTCCCACACCATGCCCAGAGGCTGATCACTGCTCCCACACCGTGCCCAGAGGCTGATCACTGCTCCCACACCATACCCAGAGACTGATCACTGCTCCCACACCATGCCCAGAGACTGATCACTGCTCCCACACCATGAGGCTGATCACTGCTCCCACACCATACCCAGAGGCTGATCACTGCTCCCACACCATGAGGCTGATCACTGCTCCCACACCATACCCAGAGACTGATCACTGCCACCACACCGTGCCCAGAGACTGATCACTGCTCCCACACCATGCCCACAGACTGATCACTGCTCCCACACCATGAGGCTGATCACTGCTCCCACACCATGAGGCTGATCACTGCTCCCACACCATACCCAGAGGCTGATCACTGCTCCCACACCATACCCAGAGGCTGATCACTGCTCCCACACCATGCCCAGAGGCTGATCACTGCTCCCACACCATGCCCAGAGACTGATCACTGCTCCCACACAATGCCCAGAGACTGATCACTGCTCCCATACCATGAGGCTGATCACTGCTCCCACACCATACCCAGAGGCTGATCACTGCTCCCACACCATGCCCAGAGACTGATCACTGCTCCCACACAATGCCCAGAGACTGATCACTGCTCCCATACCATGAGGCTGATCACTGCTCCCACACCATACCCAGAGACTGATCACTGCTCCCACACCGTGCCCAGAGGCTGATCACTGCTCCCACACCGTACCCAGAGGCTGATCACTGCTCCCACACCGTACCCAGAGACTGATCACTGCTCCCACACCATGCCCAGAGGCTGATCACTGCTCCCACACCATGCCCAGAGACTGATCACTGCTCCCACACCATGAGACTGATCATTGCTCCCACACCATGCCCAGAGACTGATCACTGCTCCCACACCATGCCCAGAGGCTGATCACTGCTCCCACACCGTGCCCAGAGACTGATCACTGCTCCCACACCATGAGACTGATCACTGCTCCCACACCATACCCAGAGACTGATCACTGCTTCCACAATGTGCCCAGAGACTGATCACTGCTCCCACACCATGCCCAGAGACTGATCACTGCTCCCACACCATACCAGAGACTGATCACTGCTCCCACACCATACCCAGAGACTGATCACTGCTCCCACAATGTGCCCAGAGACTGATCACTGCTCCCACACCATACCCAGAGACTGATCACTGCTCCCACACCGTGCCCAGAGACTGATCACTGCTCCCACACCATGCCCAGAGGTTGATCACTGCTCCCACACCATGCCCAGAGATTGATCACTGCTCCCACACCATGCCCAGAGACTGATCACTGCTCCCACACCATACCCAGAGACTGATCACTGCTCCCACACTATACCCAGAGACTGATCACTGCTCCCACACCATGCCCAGAGGCTGATCACTGCTCCCACACCATACCCAGAGACTGATCACTGCTCCCACACCATACCCAGAGGCTGATCACTGCTCCCACACCATACCCAGAGACTGATCCCTGCTCCCACACCATACCCAGAGACTGATCACTGCTCCCACACCATGCCCAGAGGCTGATCACTGCTCCCACACCATACCCAGAGACTGATCACTGCTCCCACACCATGCCCAGAGACTGATCACTGCTCCCACACCATGCCCAGAGGCTGATCACTGCTCCCACACCATGCCCAGAGACTGATCACTGCTCCCACACCATGAGACTGATCACTGCTCCCACACCATACCCAGAGACTGATCACTGCTCCCACAATGTGCCCAGAGACTGATCACTGCTCCCACACCATGCCCAGAGACTGATCACTGCTCCCACACCATACCCAGAGACTGATCACTGCTCCCACACCATACCCAGAGACTGATCACTGCTCCCACAATGTGCCCAGAGACTGATCACTGCTCCCACACCATACCCAGAGACTGATCACTGCTCCCACACCGTGCCCAGAGACTGATCACTGCTCCCACACCATGCCCAGAGGTTGATCACTGCTCCCACACCATGCCCAGAGATTGATCACTGCTCCCACACCATGCCCAGAGACTGATCACTGCTCCCACACTATGAGATGGATCACTGCTCCCACACTGTAAAGCCCTGTTCCCTCAGTACAGATTCACATGAGGCATGTAGTGAAGTCAAGGTCACTCTGGACCTGCACCTTTATTTCACAGCTCTGGAATGCTGCACTTGCCTGAGACCTGCCCTTATATACCTGTCTCTTGCAAGTGCACCCCTGGTGGTAAGATATGCTGGTGGTTACAGGTCATATCTTATTACAGTCATGAATAGCATGTTAGGATACAGTTATATATAATAATGTAAGATATATGACATCACCCTCCCCCAAGGTCTTATTGTCTTTATAGGTTCAGTCTCTCAGGTGGTCTACGCTCTCGCGTGGAGCGTCTGTGTTGTGGTTCAGTTGTTTACCTTGGTATCTGTTTTTCTTTGGGTGTGGTTGCTGGTATCTCGCCTGGGCTGCCTGTTTCAATTGGTGTGATTGTTGTTGACTCGCCTGGGCTGTCTGTTGGGATTGCCCTTTCCTCAGGTTGTTCCCTCTGTCTGTCCACCAGGTGTGGTGCGAGTTCCACATTGTAGTCTGCCTCTGGTTCCGCAGTGTTGTTGGTAAATCTGCTTTTGGGTCTACATGCCTCCGGCAGGTTTTTCCATTGTCCATTTGTACAACCAGTAGTCAGTTTCCTTCGTTGCCCGTTACTGTCCCTGCAAGCCATTTGGGACCCCTGCCATAGTTTAGTACAAACACTTTGTCCCCTATCTCATTCCATCTCCCCCTCGAATTTCTGTCATGGTACTCAGTCAGCTTACGGCGCTTTGCCTCAATGATTTCGTGCATGTCTGGGAGGATTAATGAGAGCCTTGTCTTAAAATCCTTTTCATCAACAGTTGCGCGGGGGGGATCCCAATCAGTGAGTGCGGATCACTTCAAGCAGACTGCCTGATGTGGGGCAGCCAAGTAGTCATGCCTCTGCGAGGCAGAGAGGCATTTGTCCGGGAGCTCCACCGCGAGCACCCGGGGATTGTTCTCATGAAGGCCATAGCCAGATCCCACGTCTAGTGACCTGGTATTGACGCGACTTGGAGCTCTGCGTCCGAAGGTGCACCATTTGTGCCCAACTCAGGGAGGCTCCCCTGAGCCCCTGGCCCTGGCCTACCAAACCGTGGTCGCGGGTGCACGTAGACATTCATGGGCAAAATGTTCCACGTAGTTGTAGATGCATTTTCAAAGTGGATCGAATGCACCATTTTAAACTCGAGCACAACCTCCACCACTGTGGAGAGCCTCGCAATCATGTTTGCAACGCACGGAATCCCTGACATATTGGTCAGTGACAATGGTCCGTGCTTCACCAGCGCAGAATTCCAAGATTTTATAATTGACCACAGCATAAATCACGTCAAGGCGGCACCGTTCAAGCCGGCCTCCAACGGCCAGGCGGAGAGAACAGTGCAAATCATTAAACAAGGCATGCTTAAAAGCTCATGAATGCGCCTGTGAAAGGGTTTTAATTCCTCGGGGCAGGCATCGCGAGCCTCTGCCCAGTCACAGGTTTGGACACATCTTTTTACTAAGGATAACGTGGGGTCGCTGGCCGTCCAGACTCTGATTTGGCGAGCCGTCATAGGCGAACCTGTGGACTCAAAGGCATTGATTGCCATAACTATCTCACAGTCCTGTTCGTCAGACCCTTCCGTGGTCGCCAGGGGTAACCTGCTGAGCGCGTTGACACAGTTGTCTGTGCCTGGTCTGTGCCTTATGATATAGTCGTAGGACGCCAGCAGGAGTGCCCACCATTGAATTCGCGCCGAGGCGTTGGCGTTTATTGCCTTGCTCTCAGATAGGAGGGACGTGAGGGGCATGTGGCCGGTTTCTAACACGAACTTGGCCCCGAAAAGGTATTGGTGCATCTTTTTGACACCGTACACGCACGCGAGCGCCTCCTTCTCTACCATTCCGTACCCACGCTCTGCCCGCGAAAGTGACCTGGAGGCATAAGCTATGGGTTGTAATTTGCCCGCACTATTGACATGTTGCAAAACGCACCCGACCCCATACGCTGACGCATCGCATGTGAGAACTAGCTTTTTACCTGGATCAAAGAAAGTCAAAACACTGTTGGAACACAGAAGGTTACGTGCCTTATTGAAGGCGCGTTCCTGGGCGTCCCCCCAAAACCAATCGCACCCCTTCCTGAGTAGCACGTGGAGAGGCTCCAGCAGCGTGCTTAAGTTCTGCATAAAGTTCCCAAAGTAATTGAGTAGCCCGAGAAAGGCACGCAGTTCTGAGACATTCCAGGGCCTGGGTGCCAGGCGAATTGCTTCTGTTTTGGACTCTGTTGGGCGGATTCCATCAGCGGCAATCCTTCTGCCCAAAAATTCAACCTCGGGTGCGAGAAACAGGCACTTGGATTTCTTGACTCGTAGGCCTACCCGATCCAACTGCTTTAGTACTTCCTCCAAATTACGGAGATGGGAGTCGGTGTCCCTGCCCGTGATAAGTATGTCGTCTTGAAATACAACCGTCCCCGGGATGGACTTGAGCAGACTCTCCATGTTGCGCTGGAATATGGCAGCTGCTGACCTGATGTAGAATGGGCATCGATTGTACATGAAAAGGCCTCGATGTGTGTTGATGGTGGTGAGTAGCTTGGATTCCTTGGTCAATTCTTGCGTCATATACGCAGATGTGAGGTCTAGTTTTGAAAAAGTTTACCTCCAGCCAATGTGGCAAATAAGTCCTCCGCTCTGGGCAGCGGGTACTGGTCCTGTAGGGAGACTCTGTTTATGGTAGATTTGTAGTCCTCACAGTTTCGTACGGATCCATCAGGCTTCATGACTGGGACAATGGAACTTGCCCAGTCGCTAAATTCCACAGGTGATATAATGCCTTCCCGCAGAAGCCTGTCTAGTTCGTGTTCAATCTTTTCCCTCATCACATAGGGTACAGCTCTGGCCTTGTGATGGACCGGTCTTGCATACTGTATGATGTAGATTTTGACTTTGGCCCCTTTGAAAGTGCCCACACCTGGCTGAAAGAGATGTTCAAATCACTTTATAACTGTTGAGCAGGAGATCCAATCCTCTAATGACATGGCATGGACATCATCCCATTTCCAGTTTAGTTTTGCCAGCCAGCTTCTCCCCAGCAGTGCTGGGGGGGTCTCCGGGGACAATCCACAGGGGAAGTCGGTTCACTGTCCCTTTGTGTGTGACAGAGAGCATGGCGCTGCCGAGGACTGGTACGATTTCTTTGGTATAGGTCCTTAGTTTGGTGTCGACCCTTGTGAGTTTTGGTCTGTCTCTTTTATGCGGCCACAGTTGTTCTGCTCCATGTTGACAGGTATCCCGTTGAGTAGGACCCTCATCATTACAGGAGGCGTCCTGTTGTAGGAGCAGCGGCCATTGATCGTGTTGATCCGCTGTACATCTGTGTCCCGGGTACTGTCCCCACCGTCTTCTGGTCCGCTTTCCGACCCATCCGATTCGTATACCAGCCGAGCTGCCGTTTTTTTGCACATGCGGGCAAAATGCCCTGTATATTCACAGTTCCTGCAAACAGCCTGCTGAAATCGACATCCCCTTGACGAGTGCCCACCCCCACACCTCCAGCACAGACTGCTTGCAAAGAATGAGCTGCGTCTGGCTGATCTCTCTTGAGCTTCTCTCAGTTTATTGTTGATTGCTCGCATTGTGGGTTGATGAGGTGTGAACGGCCGTTCCTGTGGCCCATGATGGCTTCTGACGCCACTGCCTGCTGTCGAGAGCCTGTTCTCCCGGTTTTGTCTGTGTGTGGGGGTAGCAGCTTGTTTAATGCTGTGAACTTCTTGTTCCGATATTTCGTTAGTTGTCGTACCTGCATTGTAAATCAACCTCGTTTCTTCTTCCCCTACCAAGAATGTCTGTGCAACCAGTGCTGCTGCCTCTAAGGTCAGGTTCTTGGTCTCTATGATCTTTCGGAATATGCCTGTGTGGCCTATTCCTTCAATGAAAAAGTCTCTCAGCATTTCTCTCCTCAGTTCATGGGAGAACTCACATAAACTAGCCAACCTCTGAAGTTCCGCCATGAAGTCGGGTATGCTCTGGCCCACACAGCGTCTGTAGTTGTAGAACCTGTGTCTGGCCATGTGTAGGCTGCTCACTGGCTTCAGGTGGTCTCTTACCAGTGTGCTCAATTCTTCAAACGACTTGCTTGCTAGTTTCCCGGGTGACAGCAGATCCTTCATTAAAGCGTATGTTTTCGAGCCACAGCTGGTCAAGAGATGGGCTCTTCTCTTGTCTGCTTTGTCGTCTCCTAACCAGTCATTGGTTACAAAGCTTTGCTGGAGCCTTTCTATAAAGTCCTCCCAATTGTCTCCAGCATTGTACTTTTCATCTGATCCATTGTTTGCCGTTCTGTGGATTCTGTAATCCCGTAACTCGTCGCCACTGTAAAGTCCTGTCCCCTCAGTACAGATTCACACGAGGCATGTAGTGAAGTCAAGGTCACTCTGGTCCTGCACCTTTATTTCACAGCTCTAGAATGCTGCACTTGCCTGAGACCTGCGCTTATATACCTGTCTCTTGCAAGTGCACCCCTGGTGGTAAGGTATGCTGGTGGTTACAGGTCATATCTTATTACAGTCATGTATAGCATGTTAGGATACAGTTATATATAATAATGTAAGATACATGACACACACCATGCCCAGAGGCTGATCACTGCTCCCACACCATGAAGCTGATCACTGCTCCCACACCATGTCCAGAGACTGATCACTGCTCCCACACCATGCCCAGAGACTGATCACTGCTCCCACACCGTGCCCAGAGACTGATCACTGCTCCCACACCATGCCCAGAGACTGATCACTGCTCCCACACCATGCCCAGAGACTGATCACTGCTCCCACACCATGCCCAGAGACTGATCACTGCTCCCGCACCATACCCAGAGGCTGATCACTGCTCCCACACCATGAGGTAGATCACTGCTCCCACACCATGCCCAGAGACTGATCACTGCTCCCACACCATGCCCAGAGACTGATCACTGCTCCCACACCATGAGGTAGATCACTGCTCCCACACCATACTCAGAGACTGATCACTGCTCCCACACCATGAGGTAGATCACTGCTCCCACACCATGCCCAGAGACTGATCACTGCTCCCACACCATGAGGTAGATCACTGCTCCCACACTATACCCAGAGACTGATCACTGCTCCCACACCATACCCAGAGGCTGATCACTGCCCCCACACCGTGCCCAGAGGCTGATCACTGCTCCCACACGATGAGATGGATCACTGCTCCCACACTGTAAAGTCCTGTTCCCTCAGTACAGATTCACATGAGGCATGTAGTGAAGTCAAGGTCACTCTAGTCCTGCACCTTTATTTCACAGCTCTGGAATGCTGCACTTGCCTGAGACCTGCCCTTATATACCTGTCTCTTGCAAGTGCACCCCTGGTGGTAAGATATGCTGGTGGTTACAGGTCATATCTTATTACAGTCATGTATAGCATGTTAGGATACAGTTATATATAATAATGTAAGATACATGACATCACCCTCCCCCAAGGTCTTATTGTCTTTATAGGTTCAGTCTCTCAGGTGGTCTACGCTCTCGCGTGGAGCGTCTGTGTTGTGGTTCAGTTGTTTGCCTTGGTGTCTGTTTTTCTTTGGGTGTGGTTGCTGGTATCTCGCCTGGGCTGTCTGCTTCGATTGGTGTGATTGTTGTTGACTCGCCTGGGCTGTCTGTTGGGATTGCCCTTTCCTCAGGTTGTTCCCTCTGTCTGTCCACCAGGTGTGGTGCGAGTTCCACATTGTAGTCTGCCTCTGGTTCCGCAGTGTTGTTGGTAAATCTGCTTTTGGGTCTACATGCCTCCGGCAGGTTTTTCCATTGTCCATTTGTACTACCAGGAGCCAGTTTCCTTCCTTGCCCGTTACTGTCCCTGCAAGCCATTTGGGACCCCTGCCATAGTTTAGTACAAACACTTTGTCCCCTATCTCATTCCATCTCCTCCTCGAATTTCTGTCACGGTACTCAGTCAGCTTACGGCGCTTTGCCTCAACGATTTCGTGCATGTTTGGGAGGATTAATGAGAGCCTTGTCTTTAAAGTCATCAACAGTTGCGCGGGGGGGATCCCAGTCAATGAGTGCGGACGAGATCTGTATGCCAGCAGCAGTCGCGGCAGGTGAACCTGCAGCGTGGGACCTTGGATTTTAAGCATGCCTTGTTTAATGATTTGTGCTGCTCTCTCCGCCTGGCCGTTGGAGGCCGGCTTGAACGGTGCCGTCTTGACGTGATTTATGCCGTGGTCAATTATAAAATCTTGGAATACTGCGCTGGTGAAGCACGGACCATTGTCACTGACCAATATGTCAGGGATTCCTGGTTGCGAGGCTCTCCACAGTGGTGGAGGTTGTGCTCGAGTTTAAAATGGTGCATTCGATCCACTTTGAAAATGCATCTGCATTTTCTGGAACATTTTGCCCATGAATGGGCCCGCATAGTCTACATGCACCCGCGACCACAGTTTGGTAGGCCAGGGCCAGGGGCTCAGGGGAGCCTCCCTGAGTTGGGCACAAATGGTGCACCTTCGGACGCAGAGCTCCAAGTCCGCGTCAATACCAGGCCACTAGACGTGGGATCTGGCTATGGCCTTCATGAGAACGATCCCCGGGTGCTCGCGGTGGAGCTCCCAGACAAATGCCTCGCTGCCTCACAGAGGCATGACTACTCGGCTGCCCCACATCAGGCAGTCTGCTTGTAGTGATAGTTCATGCATGTGCCTGTGAAAGGGTTTTAATTCCTCGGGGCAGGCATCGCGAGCCTCTGCCCTATCACCGGTTAGGACACATCTTTTTACTAAGGATAACGTGGGGTCACTGGCCATCCAGGCTCTGATTTGGCGAGCCATCATGGGCGAACCTGTGGACTCAAAGGCATTAATTGCCATGACTATCTCACAGTCCTGTTTGTCAGACCCTTCCGTGGTCGCCAGGGGTAACCTGCTAAGTGCGTCGGCACAGTTGTCTGTGCCTGGTCTGTGCCTTATGGTATAGTCGTAGGACGCCAGCAGGAGTGCCCACCGTTGAATTCGCGCCGAGGCGTTGGCGTTTATTGCCTTGCTCTCGGATAGGAGGGACGTGAGGGGCATGTGGTTGGTTTCTAACGCGAACTTGGCCCCGAAAAGGTATTGATGTATCTTTTTGACACCGTACACGCACGCGAGCGCCTCCTTCTCCACCATTCCGTACCCGCGCTCCGCCCGCGAAAGTGACCTAGAGGCATAAGCTATGGGTTGTAATTTGCCTGCACTATTGACATGTTGCAAAACGCACCCAACCCCATACGCTGACGCATCGCATGTGAGAATTAGCTTTTTACCTGGATCAAAGAAAGTCAAAACACTGTTGGAACACAGAAGGTTGCGTGCATTATTGAAGGCGCGTTCCTGGGCGTCCCCCAAAACCAATCGCACCCCTTCCTGAGTAGCACGTGGAGAGGCTCCAGCAGCGTGCTTATGTTCTGCATAAAGTTCCCAAAGTAATTGAGTAGCCCGAGAAAGGCGCGCGGTTCTGAGACATTCCGGAGCCTGGGTGCCAGGCGAATTGCTTCTGTTTTGGACTCTGTTGGGCGGATTCCATCAGCGGCAATCCTTCTGCCCAAAAATTCAACCTCGGGTGCGAGAAACAGGCACTTGGATTTCTTGACTAGTAGGCCTAGCCGATCCAACCGCTTTAGTACTTCCTCCAAATTACGGGGATGGGAGTCGGTGTCCCTGCCCGTGATAAGTATGTCGTCTTGAAATACAATCGTCCCCGGGATGAACTTGAGCAGACTCTCCATGTTGCGCTGGAATATGGCAGCTGCTGACCTGATGTAGAATGGGCATCGATTGTACATGAAAAGGCCTCGATGTGTGTTGATGGTGGTGAGTAGCTTGGATTCCTTGGTCAATTCTTGCGTCATATACGCAGATGTGAGGTCTAGTTTTGAAAAAGTTTACCTCCAGCCAATGTGGCAAATAAGTCCTCCGCTCTGGGCAGCGGGTACTGGTCCTGTAGGGAGACTCTGTTTATGGTAGATTAGTAGCCCCCACAGATTCGTACGGATCCATCAGGCTTCATGACTGGGACGATGGGACTTGCCCAGTTGCTAAATTCCACAGGTGATATAATGCCTTCTCACAGAAGCCTGTCTAGTTCGTGTTCAATCTTTTCCCTCATCACATAGGGTACAGCTCTGGCCTTGTGATGGAGCGGTCTAGCATCCTGTGTGATGTAGATTTTGACTTTGGCCCCTTTGAAAGTGCCCACACCTGGCTGAAAGAGATGTTCAAATCACTTTATAACTGTTGAGCAGGAGGTCCGTTCCTCTAATGACATGGCATGGACATCATTCCATTTCCAGTTTAGTTTTGCCAGCCAGCTTCTCCCCAGAAGTGCTGGGGGGTCTCCGGGGACAATCCACAGGGGAAGTCGGTTCACTGTCCCTTTGTGTGTGACAGAGAGCATGGCACTGCTGAGGACTGGTACGATTTCTTTGGTATAGGTCCTTAGTTTGGTGTCGACCCTTGTGAGTTTTGTTCTGTCTCTTTTATGCGGCCACAGTTGTTCAAATTGTTGAGCGCCCATGAGAGATTGACTCGCTCCCGTATCCAGCTCCATGTTGACAGGTATCCCGTTGAGTAGGACCCTCATCATTACAGGAGGCGTCCTGTTGTAGCAGCAGCGGCCATTGATCGTGTTGACCTGCTGTACATCAGTGTCCTGGGTACTGTCCCC
Organism: Pristiophorus japonicus; assembly: GCF_044704955.1. NCBI lineage: Eukaryota > Metazoa > Chordata > Chondrichthyes > Pristiophoridae > Pristiophorus > Pristiophorus japonicus. The sequence continues at coordinate 105,436,013 of NC_091991.1, read as the reverse complement.
ACCATCTTCTGGTCCGCTTTCCGACCCATCCGATTCGTATACCAGCCGAGCTGCCGTTTTTTTGCACATGCGGGCAAAATGCCCTGTATATTCACAGTTCCTGCAAACAGCCTGCTGAAATTGACATCCCCTTGACGAGTGCCCACCCCCACACCTCCAGCACAGACTGCTTGCAAAGAATGAGCTGCGTCTGGCTGATCTCTCTTGAGCTTCTCTCAGTTTGTAGTTGATTGCTCGCATTGTGGGTTGATGAGGTGTGAACGGCCGTTCCTGTGGCACTTGATGGTTTCTGGCGCCACTGCCTGCTGTCGAGAGCTTGTTCTCCTGGTTTTGTCTGTGTGTGGGGGTAACAGCTTGTTTAATGCTGTGAACTTTTTGTTCCGATATTTGTTTAGTTGTCGTACCTACATTGTAAATCAACCTCGTTTCTTCTTCCCCTACCAAGAATGTCTTTGCAACCAGTGCTGCTGCCTCTAAGGTCAGGTTCTTGGTCTCTATGAGCTTTTGGAATATGCCTGTGTGGCCTATTCCTTCAATGAAAAAGTCTCTCAGCATTTCTCTCCTCAGTTCATCGGAGAACTCACATAAACTAGCCAACCTCCAAAGTTCCGCCACGTAGTCGGGTATGCTCTGGCCCACACAGTGTCTGTAGTTGTGGAACCTGTCTGGCCATGTGTAGGCTGCTCATTGGCTTCAGGTGGTCTCTTACCAGTGTGCTCAATTCTTCAAACGACTTGCTTGCTGGTTTCTCGGGTGCCAGCAGATCCTTCATTAAAGCGTATGTTTTCAAGCCACAGCTGGTCAAGAGATGGGCTCTTCTCTTGTCTGCTTTGTCGTCTCCTAACCAATCTTTGGTTACAAAGCTTTGCTGGAACCTTTCTATAAAGTCCTCCCAATTGTCTCCAGCATTGTACTTTTCATCTGACCCGTTGTTTGCCATTCTGTGGATTCTGTCATCCCGTAACTCATCGCCACTTTAAAATTCTGTCCCCTCAGTACAGATTCACACGAGGCATGTAGTGAAGTCAAGGTCACTCTGGACCTGCACCTTTATTTCACAGCTCTAGAATGCTGCACTTGCCTGAGACCTGTCCTTATCTACCTGTCTCTTGCAAGTGCACCCCTGGTATGCTGGTGGTTACAGGTCATATCTTATTACAGTCATGTATAGCATGTTTGGATACAGTTATATATAATAATGTAAGATACATGACACACACCATGCCCAGAGACTGATCACTGCTCCCACACCATGCCCAGAGGCTGATCACTGCTCCCGCACCATGAGGCTGATCACTGCTCCCACAACGTGCCCAGAGGCTGATCACTGCTCCCGCACCATGAGGCTGATCACTGCTCCCACACCATGCCCAGAGGCATCACCAGCTAATCTTAGTTCACGAGTCGGATTATAATGAACGAGAAGAGCACTACTGCTCAAGGATCGCTTGCCTGTGTCGTATGCACTCTATTGTTCTTTGTCCCATATCCTGAGTTTCCGCCCCATTGGTGCCGAGGATGAATGTGCAATGCCACTTTTTAGCGCTGGTCCCACATCTTTGGGAGTTAAAACTGAATTGAGCAACTTGAGGCTGCACTTAACGTCCGGCGCTATAATCAGCACTCAGGCGGTGACACCGCCTAAAAAGCGGCCATAACCTATTTTGACCCCTTGTGTCTGTCTTCACAGAAGAAGAGAACAAAACCTCTCAGAATTGGTGGAGTACCAGGGGTCTAGCGAGAATGAGGAACTGAAAGAAATTAGTATTCGTAAAAAAATAGTTCTGGAGAAATTAATGGGACTGAAAGCCGATAAATCCACTGGACCTGATGGCCTACATCCTAGGCTAAGTGAGTGGGCAAGAACATGGCAAATGGAATATAATGTGGAGAAATGTGAAGTTATCCACTTTGGTAGGGAAAATAGAAAATCTGAGTATTTTTAAAATGGTGAGAGATTGGGAAATGTTGGTGTTCAGAGGGACCTGGGTGTCCTTCTATACCAATCACTGAAAGTTAACATGCAGGTACAGCAAGCAATTAAGAAAGCAAATGGTATGTTGGCCTTTATTACAAGAGGATTTGAGTACAAGAGTAAAGACATCTTCCTATAATTATATAGGGCCCTGGTGAGACCACACCTGGAGTATTGTGTACAGTTCTGGTCTCCTTACCTAAGGAAGGATGTATTTGCTATAGAGTGAGTGCAACAAAGATTCACCAGACTGATTCTCGGGATGGGGGGTTGTCCTATGAGGAGAGATTGAGCAGACTAGGCCTATATTCTCTCGGGTGTAGAAGAATGAGAGATGATCTCATTGAAACATACAAAATCCTTACAGGGCTTGACAGGATAAATGCAAGGAGGATGTTTCCTCTGGCTGGGGAGTCTAGAACCAGGGGTCACAGTCTCAGAATAAGGGGTCGGCCATTTAGGACTGAGATGATGAGAAACTTCTTCACTCAGAGGGTGGTGAATCTCTGGAATTCTCTACCCCAGAGGGCTGTGGAGGCTGAGTCTGAGTATATTCAAGTCAGAGATTGATAGATTTTAAGGGAATCAATGGATATGGGGACAGCGCAGGAAAGTGGAGTTGAGGTCGAAGATCAGCCATGATCTCATTGAATGGCGGAGCAGGCTCGAGGGGCCTAATGGCCTACTCCTGCTCCTAATTCTTATGTTCTTATGCAAGATATTATAATTTTCTGCCCCAATCATAACTAACAAAATAGCTTTCATCTTCTCCTGAACTGCTTGATTGCTTAACTGCGAACCTGCCACACCTTCTGAGATTTAATTGATGTCATTAGCTTAAAAAAATATTTACAATCTTTTACTGTAGGATCTAAACGATTCCTTATTCTGTCAAAAGCTTGCTGACATAACTTAGTGTCACATCCATGTTACCTTAACCTAATAACCATTAATAACTCTCAGTAATTTTGAATTGCTTTCCACAAGCTCTTTTTATCAGTTCAACACTGTCAATACTCACAAAAAAATTGGTCCGGCCAGATTCTCATTTGGGAATCACACTGCCGGTATATCCTCTCGCCGTGCTCCACTTGCAGTTGCCTTCCCATAAAAGGAAATTCCACCACAATTTCTTCATGAAGAAAATCCCATCCTTGTCACCAATTTTGTAGTTTCATGGGTTCTTTGCTTAAGAATTCAGGGCTACACATTTGCTGTAAAGAACTAGCTGGTTTATTAGCAAAGGTTTAAGAACAAAACTGAACCAGACTCGTTCATCCACCAGGCTCACAACAGCACACCTCATCGTGGAGAACCTGAACTCAATTAGCCAGGGTTTTATTGCAGCTTGTGAACATGATGTGACTGGGTAAGCCACTCACAGTGTAACAGGTCCACAAACCCATGAGCATGCTCACAGTTGCATACTTTACATAATCCATAATTGATAATCTTTTACTGAAAAAGAAAACTTGGATTTATAGAACACCTTTCACACCTGTAGAACGTCTTAAAGTACTTTATGGCCAATTAATTCATTTTGAAGTGTTTTGTAGGAAAATGCAGCTGTAATTTTGTGCCTAACAAGGTCCAGTTAATTTGTTTTTGATGATGTTGGTTGCGGGATAAATGTTGGCCAAGAATTCTTTCTTCGAGTAGTCCCATGGAATCACCCGAAAGGGCAGACAGGGCCTCGGTTTACAATTCATCTGAATACTTCACTAGAATGTCAGCTTAGAGTATGGGCACAAGTACTTGAATTCATGACCTACAGAAAAAGGTGACAGTACTACCACTGACAAGGCTGACGAGATTCTGACAGGGAAATGCTGAACAAGATTCTGCTACTCTTATACAAAACAGGCAGGAGAAAAAACATTTTTTGATGAATGTTCTACTAGACCACATGAAGGATGTGATACTTTATGTGCAACGGGAATTTAAGAACATATAGGGCGAGAACCTGCATTTTTTTGCTTGCTTAACGCCCATTTTACCGCTGAAATGATGTATAATGCCCAGATATCGCTCATTTAGCCACAAAATGGAAACTGACAGGCATTTTTCAGAAACTTATTGGCAAGCGTTACTTTCCCCATGTGCTTAACATCGGGAAAAAATACCGTCCGCCCACTTTTTTTGGGCGGAATCAGAATGGGTGAAATCTACGCCCTAATATCATCCAGTGTTAATTTCCGCACTGATTTAATGCCGAGATTCAATAATACCGCCCACCCACTTTTTTTTGTCGTATATTTACCGAAACTAACGGCCATGAGATCACCTAGCGGGACTTTCACCACCTCACACACATATCATCACAATATCGCTTGCCCAAAAAAACGTCCAGAAAAAGTGGAACTATCTGGAACTAATCACAGCGTTATGGACGCCATGTTCTACATCACATGTTGCATCCTTTCAAAGGCTGCTCTGCTTCAACCTCAGGGGAGTTTGGATGTTCTCTGGAGGTTGTTGGAGTTGATGTGAACATCTGTACAAACATCTTTGCCATACTGTGACTGATTGGAATTGAATAGGTATCTTCGTTGGGACATTCATTGTTTGTGACCAATTGGTGGAAAACAGAGCTACTGCAGTGGGGCCTGTCCTTTCTCATCCTCTCTTGATGACCAATTACATGCTGCAGACTTGAGATCGCCGAAGATACGCTCCACAGCATTATGTGCCCAATGTAAGACGTACCAGACTGATGAGGAGGACCAGACGTTACACCTCCCCGCAAGTACAGGGAGAAGCAGTCTTACCTCGACTTGCCCAACACCACCTGCCTTCGGAGACTGCGCTTCCACAAAGAGGTTATCACTGAGGTATGCCAGCTGATAAGGGGAGATCTGCAGCCTGCCAGCATCATCAGTACTGCACTGTCTGTCAAGGTCAAAATCACCGCGGCACTGTCGTTCTACGCCTCGGGTTCTTTTCAGGCCACAGCTGCCGACATTTGCGGACTTTCTCAGCATGCCACACATTGCTGCATTAGACAGGTCACTGAAGCCCTGTACGCACGCAGGATGGACTTGATCAGCTTCCCTATGACCAGGGAGGCACAAGAGTGAGAGGGCTCTACGATTCTCCAGAATTGCAAACTTCTCCAAGGTGCAGGGAGCAATAGACTGTATGCACATCGCGATGTGGGCACCTTTTCAGGATGCAGAGGTTTTCAGGAACTGCAAGGGATTCCACTCCCTGAATGTCCAACTCGTTGTGCACCACCAGAAAATTATACTGGCAGTGAATACTCAATTTCCAGGCAGCATCCATGATGCTCACATCCTGCGTGAGAGCACTGTATCTGACTTGTTTAACAATCAGCCACAAGGTCAATGTTGGATGCTTGGTGACAAAGGATATGGCCTCGTCACCTGGCTGATGGACCCCCTGCGTGACACCCACACTGAAGCCAAGAGGTGATACAATGAGAGCCACAGAGCCACTCGCAATATCGTGGAGAAAACCATTGGAGTGCTTAAGCAGCGCTTTAGATGGCTAGACACTCAGGAGGCGACCTCCAATACCACCCTGAGCAGGTAGCTCAATTCGTGGTGGTGTACTCCATGCTGCACAACTTGGCTATCAGGAGGGGACAAGAATTGCCTGATGAGTCTGACAGTCCACCTCACCAGAGAGACGAAGAGGAGGACGAGGAGGCGGACGCTGACATCAGCCCAGACAATCAGGCTGACGCTGAAGCCATGCCCCCACCCGCCTGTTGACCGCATGAAAGGGCCCGTGGTGGCATGATAGCTGCAAGAAACTTATGTCAGGAGCTCATCAATGATCGCTTTGCCTGAAAGAACGTTGGTGTTATTTACAAGGCTGACACACTACTGGGTGTGCAGGTCATATATCAATGGTGGGCATCACCTTGGTGACAGTTAAAGTTTAAGTTGATTGAAGTTAAGTGTCATTATACCCTTTGATGTTAAGGAATCACCAGCGTGTAACGGTGCAGCTATCTGAGCCAATGTACAACAAGGTTTTGTTAAATAAAAAACATTTAAACCAAACATTTGTCTGAAATCATCAGTATTTCTGTAAAAACCAACCCTTTCCCCCGTCCCCGCTTCTCCTCCCCACCGTAGACCTACCCCTTCCACTCCTGACTCCAAGCCGCCTGGCCGAGGAGCTCCTCAGGCGATGCTTCATTGGGAGGGTGGAGGAGGGATGACAGCTGAAACGCTGCTTGGACGGATACGGGAGAGAACGGCCCTGAGGAGGGTACGTGCTCCGAGCCAGAAGCAAGATGTTGCTGCTGGCTCTCATGCGTGGTTAGCAATGGGAGTGCGGCACCTTGGGGTGCAGTGCCATACTCCGGGACCACTGGGAGCCCTCTGCCACCAGTATTCCTGGCTACCAGCTCCAGGGCCTTCACCATCCCTTCCATGTTATAACTTATTTGTTGGACAAAAACTTGGTGCCAACTATGTTCTTGGTGCTTAGTCGGCTTTTTGCTGCTGGTGAATCTCCCTCGTTTCCCACAACAGCCAAACAAGCACACACCACATCCACACACGTCTTCAGTCTCTCTCTGCTCCCTCTCTCTGTCTCCTCTTCTGCGCATGTCATGATGACCCTTGACCTCCTGAATCGCGGGAATCGAGCGTTGCCATGCCATTGCTAAGGACGGCGACACTTTACGGCAGAAGGTCAGCGAGATTTAATGCTACCGCCCATTTCAGATCGCTCGCGGGAACGCCCATTTAAAAAAATGGAGATTAGGTGCTTTGAGAATGGGCGAGAAGCCGGCGATCTTTTAAACGAGCAGCAAAAGGGGGAGGGGAGGAAAGAACAAAATGGATGTTCTGTGATAGGGTGGAAGGCAGGAAAGATTAAATGACAAACGGTATGATAGTACAAAGCAAAAGGAGATGGTAATGGGATGCAATATCTGTACCTCAGTTCATTTAGTTGTTCATCCACAATTAAACTTAACATAGAAATTATATCGATCATTTTACAGGAAGGTGGTAGTAGGAAAAGATAATAATGTTCAGTGCACTACAAGATTAAAACCAAATGGTTCGGCCACATTTATGCTTATATTTGCTGTGTCTGAGAAAGGAATTCAACAACAAGTGAACGGGAGGTGGTCTGAGGCAGAGGAATTTGCCACCTACGAATCAGTTACGTATTTATCTGCAATCAACCTTGGCAGCAAGAAGAAACAAGAGAATAACCGATTTAAATCAACCATAAATAACTTTTCATTAGTGCATGTATGCATTTCTATATATTTGCAAAAATACTTCCTCCCCACAAGGTTTACAGATATAAATACAGCAAGTTACCCTTGAGCTGTCTGCATCTATGTAATGCTATATGACAGATTCAGTCCATGCTTTAGCTGTTAGATATGCCAGTGATTATACGGTCACGTGGATATACATATTTACGTCAAATGTAGTTCAAGGGATGCTTAAAAATGTTTAATGAGTTAACTATAACAATATATTTTTTAATACAGCAAAACAGAAATACATAAACTCATAATCGAGGTTGCTTTTTTTATTTGACTTGAGAAAGCAAAGGCATTACATAAAATGGTAGAAAATGCAACATTATTTGAAGAATGGTTCAGGTTTTCTTTTTTTTTTAAACTGAAAAAAAGATGTAACTCAGTACAGAAAGCAATATTGTGTGATCTGCTTATTTCTTGTGTGGAACAGACTGCAATTAAACAAGTTCTAAATATCAGACCAAAGCTTAATAAAATAAAAGCGCTAACTAGTAAAATATATAAATAAAAGTGCGAAATAAGACTACACAAAATATCATAAACTTTCATTGTGAGTTTTTTTTGGACTTGTTTTTAATCACAAAGACTTCTAAAACCTGTTTCTACATATTGAATACAGTGGTGTATGAGCCCCCAGGAACAGCTCCAAGAGACTATAAACTCATGTTGACTGCACTGGAAAGCAGAGTTGATTGAGGACCCCCCACTTCAGACACTAACGATTATACTTCAGTGCACACAAATAAAAATGCCTGCCACACCTTAAAAGTCCCCACTAACAAGACTGAGGTTTCTGGCAGAATAAGCTTGAAAGAAGGATGCATGTTTAAATAATAATCAAAAGTTGACCCTAAGCTTGAAAATGCACTAGAAAAAGAAAAAAAGAAAACCTACAAATTTGAAGAATGCTCCATTAATTTGACTTTCCATTTTTCCTAAGGGTCCAAATGTGTCACAATTTCTCCTGTTCTTCCAAATATTTTGCCATAATTAAAATTGGGCATTCAGTGCATCATACTCATTCTTTAAATTTATGATCAAAGTCAGCCATATTAGCAAAACTAGATGTCAGTACGGTCATCAAGAGTAAAGCATTATAATCCATTAGTTCTAATAGTTTTAGAACTTTAAATCATTCGGCGTGTGCAATTGACAAGAAACATTGTTTAAAACAGCTGTAAACAGAGAAACAAGATGCAGTTAACTAGCAAAGTGCACGGTCATCTACAAGTAAATTTATTTAAATGTTGCAGTGCCCTATTGTAGCAGATTAAGCAATAAAATGGAATCCGTTATTACATTTCACTGACAAAAAATGCAGCAAATTTTAGAAATTTCATTCAACAGATAGTTCTCCCAGGGCTACCTGTTTCTGATGGTCTTTCAAAATCGGTACTTACATAAAACACGTGTAATACGCAACTTATTTGCATAAAGCTATGCAACAACACAAGATCAAGTATAAGTGCACAAGATAACACAAAGGCAGCATTCCATCCAAGAATTTCAAACAGTTAAAGAAATGAAACTGTTGTATCGCTGAATGTTTCTCTTGAGAATTTCAGAGCATGGACCCAGAACCCGTTCAAAGCGTGGACGATCCAACTTCACACATTTCAGCGGGCCACGTGCAACTACAGTTGCTGCTCTCGGCCGATTCAACAGCAGGGCAATTTCACCTAAACGTGAACAAAGTGGTTAGAGGCAACACTTAGGCAGTTGTGAATGATATAACCCATTTTTGTTTTCTGATTTTAAATATGAATATCTGGCACAAAGAATAGGGTTAGACCCATTAGTTCAGGAACTTGGTTTAATGAAAATAATACAAATTAAATTAGGTTAGACTATAGTCATGTGACAAATATCACCAAACACACCCTGCATCTGTGTTCTGTGGAGTCACTGAATTTCCTTGTACATTATTTATTTTATGTTACTTATTAAACATTCAAAGGGTGATTGGAGATTCCTCCACCACCAACTGCAAATAATAGAGTCCAATTACTGTAGAGTTTCCTGATTTAGCTCAACAAGCTAGTGTTGAATTGGCTCAATAGTAGGATAGATAATAGCTAAGAAAGGCCATTTAAGGGTTGGAAGCACCTATTTAGTTTGGTGATACTGAGTTCAGATTGAGATTTATAAATTCTTTTACTTAATATCTTAGCTTAAAATCCTGACAAAAATTCATCAGAATGATTGTTTCGTACTGGAATTCAAAACAAACACAAATGTAATCAAACAGGGGAGAGAGCAACTGGCAGGCAATGTTCAAAAGGATTAAAAAAGAAACAAATCTTCTAGTGAGGCCTGCAAACCAGAAAGCTTCCACGCTTACTTCCTGACCTGTGCCAAGTCAGCTAATCTTCGTGTAACATCAAAGATAAGTGCTACAATTGCCCTCTGTAACCAGGTTTGGGGAGGGAACGAGGAGAGCGCTATTAGCCAGAGTTCCAGCTCCTGATTGCTATTTAGTGCCTCCTGGTGGAAAATGCAGCATTGTAGGTGTCCAGGACAGGCTAAGGCTGCTTGGGCACAAATTAACTATGGGTTATGTTTTCTGGGGGCTTTATTTAAAATTTCACACCATTGTTTGAACACATCTATTATAGTTTGTTTTGATAGTTTCAAAGTCCGACTTGGGAAGGGAAAAATGAATTGGTAAATTATACTAGTGAGTAATTTTGTCTAAATAAGGGGATGTAAATTAGTCAGCACCCAGTGTTGAACCAGAATGCAGCAATGAAGCTGTAACACGCGCTGAACCAGGAGGCCGGACTGAAATTCGGCCTCGGGCCTTATCAATATTAATTGAGAGAGATGCTGCACCAACCGCCCCTCCACAGGCAGCTCACCCATTTGTAGAAATGAATTTCAGGCAGAGGTTAAGTGTGGGTTGAGTGGGGGGGGGGGGTGGGTGTTAGGGGGAGAATGTCTATCGGTATACTGTGGAGTCGGAGGAGCACTCAGGCTCCTTTTAGCTCCAAAGCAACAATTTTTTTGAATTATTCATTTCTGGGGTGTGGGAAAGACCGGCATTTATTGCCTAGCCCTAACTGCCCCTTGAGAAGGTGGTGGTGAGCCGCCTTCTTGAACCGCTGCAGTCCGTGTGGTGAAGGTGCTCCCACAGTGCTGTTAGGGAGGGAGTTCCAGGATTTTGACCCAGCGACGATGAAGGAATGCCGATATATTTCCAAGTCAGGATGGTGTGTGACTTGGAGGGGAACTTGCAGGTGATGGTGTTCCCATGCGCCTGCTGTCCTTGTCCTTCTAGGTGGTAGAGGTCACGGGTTTGGGAGGTGTTGCTGAAGAAGTCTTCTGAGTTGCTGCAGTGCATCTTGTAGATGGTACACACTGCAGCCATGGTGCGCCGGTGGTGGAGGGAGTGAATGTTGAAGGTGATGAATGGGGTGCCAAATCAAGCGGGCTGCTTTGTCCTGGATGGTGTTGAGCTTCTTGAGTATTGTTGGAGCTGCACTCATCCAGGCAAGTGGCGAGTATTCCATTACACTCCTGACTTGTGCCTTGTAGATGGTGGAACGGCTTTGGGGAGACAGGAGGTGAGACACTCGCCGCAGAATACCCAGCCTCTGACCTGCTCTTGAGCCACAGTATTTATGTGGCTGGTCCAGTTGCGTTTCTGGTCAATGATGACCCCCAGGATGTTGGTGGTGAGGGATTCGGCGATGGTAATGCCATTGAATATAAAGGGGCAGAAGTTAGACTCTCATTTGTTGGAGATGGTCATTGCCTGGCGCTTGTGTGGCGCGAATATTACTTAACACTTATCAGCCCAAGCCTGAATGTCATCCAGGTCTTGCTGCATGCGGGCATCGACTGCTTCATTATCTGAGTAATAGTGAATGGCACTGAACACTGCAGTCATCACCGAACATCCCCACTTCTGACCTTATGATGGGAGGAAGGTCATTGATGAAGCAGCTGAGGATGGCTGGGCCCAGGCCACAGCCCTGAGTAACTCCTGCAGCAATGTCCTGGGCTGTGATGATTGACCTCCAATAACCACAACCATCTTCCTTTGTGCTAGGTATGACTCCAGCCAGTGGAGAGTTTTCTCCCTGATTCCCATTGACTTCAGCTTTACTTGGGCTCCTTGGTCAAATGCTGCTTTGATGTCAAGGGCAGTCACTCTCACCTCACCTCTGGAATTCAGCTCTTTTGTCCATGTTTGGACCAAGACTGTAATGAGGTCTGGAGCCGAGCTGTCCTGGTGGAACCCAAACAGAGCATTGGTGAACAGGTTATTGGTGAGTAAGTGCCGCTTGATAGCACCGTCGATGACACCTTCCACCTCTTTGCTGATGATTGAGAGTAGACTGATAGGACGGTAATTGGCCAGATTGGATTTGTCTTGCTTATTGTGAACTCGATATACCCGGACAGTTTTCCACATTGTCGGATAGATGCTAGTGTTGTAGCTGTATGGAACAGCTTGGCTAGAGGCGCGGCTAGTTCTGGAGCACAAGTCTTCAGCACTACAGCCGGGATATTGTCGGGACCCATAGCCTTTGCTGTATCCAGTGTGCTCAGCTGTTTCTTGATATCACGTGGAGTGAATCAAATTGGCTGAAGATTGGCTCTTGTGATGGTGGGAACTTCAGGAGCAGGCCGATATTGATGTACCTATTACGTTTTGGTGGCAACTGCTTAAGAATCCCAAGCAGAGCAGGTCCAACCTGGTCCACTCTGTTTCATTAAATATCGAGGTGACCTAAAACAGGCATTAGTCCCCCTTACATATGTAGAAAAAGGGCCCCAATGGCTAAAATATCACCCGACCCAATATGGGGTCAGATATATTCCAGGAGTTCTTTGGGCACGGGGCTTTAGTCCCTGAAACTGACCCTGCTTGTGCCCATTTTACATCTGTTAAACAGATGTAACAAGGTCCAATACCCCAAGGTATTTTAACCATTAAGTAGATGATTGACATCTACCAGTAAAAGCCCTGAAAAATATAATTAAAAATAAATGAACACATGTAGAATCCTGAGAAAAATGACTTGATTTAAATGATGCTTTCTGTCGAGCCTATCCATTTCAGCACACCAGCCTTGCTCTGCCTGGCAATGGAATAGTGTCAGTCCGCATACACCTAAATGTCTAACAGCTTACTGATCAGTCAGTTAAGTAATTAAACATATTACAATGCCAACAGTCAACTCCGTTTGCAAAATATAATGAAGTGAGAGTGAATCTTGATCGCAGTGAATTTCACAGCCTCGGTTAGCATGTTCAGGAATTTTCAAAAGTGCTCCAATATCCTCCATTAGAAACCATATGGATTATTCCAAGGGCTGTCTGATCTGAATCACTAACAAAGGTATTTAATGTCTCTGGACTGGCTTTTTTCTTTTTAATTAAGCCAGAAAACACATAGGCTGGATTTTTGGGTCCTTTGTGCTCCGGGTCTCGCCCCGGAGCGGCGTGAAATGGGGCGGCGAGGTCTCCTGTGTCCGGTCGGGAGCTTCGGGTCAGGTTTTGCGGTGGCGCTTAGAAACACCGGCGGGAAGAGTCACGCTGGGTGTACAACACCTCTCATTGTGACACCGGCGGGAGTTTCAACTCGCACCCGACCTGTACGCCCCGAAGCGCGCCCTGCGATCACTGCCAGGTAAAACAGGGCGGTCCAGCCATGCTGGCGGCGGAGAGGGAGATAAAGTGCAGAAAAGCTAAGTTTGCATGTTTATTCTTTTATTTTTTTGTAGTGATTTGTATTGTGGGCAATGTTTTTGGAATGTTTTTGTGATTTTGAAGGGGGGCAGGGTCCCCCCAACAAAGCCTCTCTCGGAGCGCTCCCAGCCCCACACTTTAGTTGGCGAGGTTCCCATTTTTGCGTGACGAAAGTTAGAAAATGCCTCCTTTCGCCTGGCGCAGGGCCCAGATGGCGGACATTTCTCCCCACAGCGTAGACGTTCCCCGGGCGGTAACTTTCTCGTCCCAAAAACGGCAAAACCAAAAATCCAGCCCAAGCACTTTTTCTCCAAATGTTTTAAAATCTGATTTTTTTATTAAGATGTGTCAACTGTACAATCTTTCATAACGTGAGAATACACAAACCTTCATCTGGTAAAGGCATCTGATTCTGCATTCCTTTCAGTTTTTGTCACAACTGTTACTAAATTGTAAAGAAATATCCAAAACTATCTGGGAAAAGAGTGGGAGAGCTATAGTGATAGGGGATTCGATTGTTAGAGGAATAGATAGACGTCTCTGCGGCCGCAATTGAGACTCCAGGATGGTATGTTGCCTCCCTGGTGCAAGGGTCAAGGATGTCTCGGAGCGGCTGCAGGACATTTTGAAGGGGGATGGGGGAACAGCCAGTTGTCGTGGTGCATATAGGTACCAACGATATAGGTAAAAAACGGGATGAGGTCCTACAAGATGAATTTAGGGAGCTAGGAGCTAAATTAAAAAGTAGGACCTCAAAGGTAGTAATCTCAGGATTGTTACCAGTGCCACGTGCAAGTCAGAGTAGGAATAGCAGGATAGCGCAGATGAATACATGGCTTGAGGAGTGGTGCAGAAGGGAAGGATTCAAATTCCTGGGACATTGGAACCGGTTCTGGGGGAGGTGGGACCAGTACAAACCGGACGATCTGCACCTGGGCAGGACCGGAACCAATGTCCTAGGGGGAGTGTTTGCTAGTGCTGTTGGGGAGGGGTTAAACTAATATGACAGGGGGATGGGAACCTATGCAGGGAGACAGAGGGAAGTAGAATGAGGGCAGAAACAAAAGATAGAAAGAAAAGTAAAAGTGGAAGGCAGAGAAACCCAAGGCAAAAAGCAAAAAGGGCCACATTACAGCAAAATTCTAAAGGGACAAAGTGTGTTAAAAAGACAAGCCTGAAGGCTCTGTGTCTCAATGCGAGGAATATTCGGAATAAGGTGGACGAATTAACTGTGCAGGCAGCAAGTAACGAATATGATATAAATGGCATCACGGAGACATGGCTCCAGGGTGACCAAGGCTAGGAACTCAACATCCTGGGGTATTCAACATTCAGGAAGGATGGACAGAAAGGAAAAGGAGGTGGGGTGGCATTGCTGGTTAAGAGGAAATTAACGCAATAGTAAGGAAGGACATTAGCTTGGATGATGTGGAATCCGTATGGGTGGAGCTACGGAATACCAAAGGGCAGAAAACGCTAGTGGGAGTTGTGTACAGACCACCAAACAGTAGTAGTGAGGTTGGGGACAGCATCAAACAAGAAATTAGGGATGCGTGCAATAAAGGTACAGCAGTTAACATGGGCGACTTTAATCTACATGTAGATTGGGCAAACCAAACTGGTAGCAATGCGGTGGAGGAGGATTTTCTGGAGTGTATTAGAGATGGTTTTCTAGACCAATATGTCGAGGAACCAACTAGAGGGCTGGCCATCTTAGACTGGGTAATGTGTCTTGTTGTGCGAGGCCGCTTGGGGAAGAGTGACCATAATATGGTAGAATTCTTTATTAAGATGGAGAGTGACACAGTTAATTCAGAGACTAGGGTCCTGAACTTAAGGAAAGGTAACTTCGATGGTATGAGATGTGAATTGGCTAGAATAAACTGGTGAATCATCATCATCATAGGCAGTCCCTCGAAACGAGGATGACTTGCTTCCACGCCAAAAGAAAGGATGAGTTCACAGGTGTTTCGAATGAAGAACCCTAACTACATCCTGAAGGGTGGAAGATGCCTGTGCGTAGATTTTTTTAACATATGGTGGCCGTTGCACGCCAGCCACCACACGGGCTGGACAGAGCTAGGTCTTGGTCCAGTGGCAAGGATTACCCAAGACAACTGGAGACCTGCTCTGCTGCAGGAACCTAGTGCGCACACATATCACAGTGTGGGCTGGCCCGTGCTGCCCCTGGGCCCCTGACACCGAAATCACACCTCCTCTGGGCCCTGGTCACATCCCTCCACAGTCTCTCACAGCTCCTTCACCCTGACCTAGCCGCTCCTGTTGCATCTGCCTACGCTCCAATCATCGACCTGGACCTTCAAACAAGATTCAAACAAGGGCACTGCATACCCACACGAACAACTACAAAGGATGAATGATACTGAAAGGGTTGACGGTGAATAGGCAATGGCAAACATTTAAAGATCACATGGATGAACTTCAACAATTGTACATCCTGTTTGGAGTAAAAATAAAACGGGGAAGTTGGCTCAACCGTGGCTAACAAGGGAAACTAAGGATAGTGTTAAATCCAAGGAAGAGGCATATAAATTGGCCAGAAAAAGCAGCAAACCTGAGGGCTGGGAGAATTTTATAATTCAGCAGAGGAGGACAAAGGGTTTAATTAGGAGGGGGAAAATAGAGTATGAGAGGAAGCTTGCTGGGAACATAAAAACTGATTGCAAAAGCTTCTATAGATATGTGAAGAGAAAAAGATTAATGAAGACAAACGTAGGTCCCTTGCAGTCAGATTCAGGTGAATTTATAACGGGGAACAAAGAAATGGTTCAACAAAGGTTGAACAAATACTTTGGTTCTGTCTTCACGAAGGAAGACACAAATAACCTTCTGGAAATACCAGGGGACCGAGGGTCTAGTGAGAAGGAGGAATTGAAGGAAATCCTTATTAGGCGGGAAATTGTGTTAGGGAAATTGATGGGATTGAAGGCCGTTAAATCCCCAGGGCCTGATAGTCTGCAGTCCAGAGTACTTAAGGAAGTGGCCCTAGAAATAGTGGATGCATTGGTGATCATTTTCCAACAGTCTATTTACTGTGGATCAGTTCCTATGGACTGGAGGGTAGCTAATGTAACACCACTTTTTAAAAAAGGAGGGAGAGAGAAAACGGGTAATTAGACCGGTTAGCCTGACATTAGTTGTGGGGAAAATGTTGGAATCAATTATTAAAGATGAAATAGCAGCGCATTTGGAAAGCAGTGATAGGATCGGTTCAAGTCAGCATGGATTTATGAAAGGGAAATCTTCTAGAATTTTTTGAGGTTGGAACTGGTAGAGTGGACAAGGGTGAACCAGTGGATGTGGTGTATTTGGACTTTCAAAAGGCATTTGACAAGGTCCCACACAAGAGATTGGTGTGCAAAATTGAAGCACATGGTATTGGGGGTAATGTACTGATGTGGATAGAGTACTGGTTGGCAGACAGGAAGCAGAGAGTCGGTATAAACGGGTCCTTTTCAGAATGGCAGGCAGTGACTAGTGGGATGCCACAGGGCTCAGTGCTGGGACCCCAGCTATTTACAATATACATTAATGATTTAGATGAAGGAATTGAGTGTAATATCTCCAAGTTTGCAGATGACACTAAGCTGGGTGGCGGTGTGAGCTGTGAGGAGGACACTAAGAGGCTGCAGGGTGACTTGGACAGGTTAGGTGAGTGGGCAAACGCATGGCAGATGCAGTATAATGTGGATAAATGTGAGGTTATCTACTCTGACGGCAAAAATACGAAGGCAGAATATTATCTGAATGGTGGCAGATTAGGAAAAGGGGAGGTGCAACGAGACCTGGGTGCCATGGTACATCTGTCATTGAAAGTTGGCATACAGGTACAGCAGGCGGTGAAGAAGGCAAATGGTATGTTGGTCTTCATAGCGAGAGGATTTGAGTATAGGAGCAGGAAGGTCTTACTGCAGTTGTAGAGGGCCTTGGTGAGGCCCCACCTGGAATATTGTGTTCAGTTTTGGTCTCCTAATCTGAGGAAGGACATTCTTGCTATTGAGGGAGTGCAACGAAGGTTCACCAGACTGATTCCCGGGATGGTAGGACTGACATATGAGGAGAAATTGGATCGACTTGGCCTGTATTCACTGGAGTTTAGAAGGATGAGAGGGGATCTTAGAAACATATAAAATTCTGACGGGACTGGACAGGTTAGATGCAGGAAGAATTTTCCCAATGTTGGGGAAGTCTAGAACCAGGGGACACAGTCTAAGGATAAGGGATAGGCCATTTAGGACTGAGATGGGGAGAAACTTCTTCATTCAGAGAGTTGTTAACCTGTGAAATTCCCTACCGCAGAGAGTTGTTGATACCAGTTCAATGGATATATTCAAGAGAGAGTTAGATATGGCCCTTACGGCTGAAGGGATCAAGGGGTATGGAGAGAAAGCAGGAAAAGAGTACTGAGGTGAACGATCAGCCATGATCTTATTGAATGGTGGTGCAGGCTCGAATGGCCGAATGACTTATTTCTGCACCTATTTTCTATGTTTCTATATGTTGCACTGTCAGGGTTCATTACACACCACACCGCTTACTCGTTGCTGTTCAACCACAATACTTTAGTTAGACAATTTAAGAACAAAGGTTACTAAAACATCCTTTTAAAGGTTATTAAAGTCCCCTTTTTAAATTAATTTTAATTTTGGAAAGAAACGTGAAGTTAGTACTCACCAAAGTAGTCTGAAGGTCCTAGTCTTCCGACCTCCACATATTCCTCATTGTCAGATCTACGCTGCAGGACTGAAGCAGTGCCCTAATTAATAAAATAGATTAATTGTAAGTGAGAATCCAAGGCAAGTTTTTTAAATGGAAAAAAAAACACAGCAAGTCACCAATTCGAGAGTAAGTATGCTTTCGCAAGATTCATTTCCTGGATTCCGGGTCCCTAAATTCAAAGCACATTCCATCTACTCACTTGGATATGAATTCCAATTGTTTGGGAAAGTGCAATTTATTTTCAATTATAAAATGTTATATAAAAATGTGAACAGTGTGTTTAATCTGAAAGTACCAGCTAGCTGATGGCAGGAATGAGCTGTTTCCCCCATTGTAGTACATACTCAGTACTCTGGCCTCAACCTCACTTGGAAGACATGCTGGGAGCACTGAGTGACAGCTGCACTGACCAATTGGCGATCAGAACCTGCCCAGTCTTGCAACCAATCAGGGTGAGGATTGATGGGTCGACTCTGATGATGAAGTGGCAGTGGATGCGATGGGGCTAATGGGCATGGGCACGGGGTCTCCCCGGGCATTGCTGCAGAGCGCGTGGCCAGAGCGGCGAGCGAAAGAGAAAGAGAGAGCGCGGGAGGGGGAGAAAGAGAGAGAGAGCGGGACGGGGAGAGAGAGAGATGGTGGGAGGGAGAGAGATGGTGGGAGGGAGAGAGTAGGTGGGAGGGAGAGAGACGGTGGAAGAGAGAGGGTGGGTGGAAGGGAGAGAGAGAGGGATGGAGAGTGAGAGTGAGAGTAAGGCAGAGAGAGGGAGGGGGGAAGAGAGAGGGAGAGAGAGAGAGAGAGGGATGGAGGGGAGAGAGGGAGGGAGTAGGTGGGAGGGGGGAGAGAGGGATGGTGGGTGAGCGAGGGGGAGGAGAGAGGGAGGGGGAGGGAGAGAGCGAGAGAAAGAGGGAAGGAGGTGGAGAGAGGAGAGAGGAGGAGAATAGGTGGGAGGGAGAGAGTAGGTGGGAGGGAGAGAGAGGATGGGAGGGCGAGGATGGGAGGGAGAGCGTGGGAGGGAGAGCGAGGATGGGAGGGAGAGAGAGGATGGGAGGGAGAGCGTGGGAGGGGGAGGGAGGATGGGAGGGAGAGGATGGGAGGGAGAGAGAGGATGGGAGGGAGAGCGTGGGAGGGGGAGAGAGGATGGGAGGGAGAGAGAGGATGGGAGGGAGAGGATGGGAGGGAGAGCGTGGGAGGGGGAGGAAGGATGGGAGGGAGAGAGAGGATGGGAGGGAGAGCGTGGGAGGGAGAGCGTGGGAGGGGGAGGGAGGATGGGAGGGAGAGGATGGGAGGGAGAGCGTGGGAGGGAGAGAGAGGATGGGAGGGAGAGAGAGGATGGGAGGGAGAGAGGATGGGAGGGAGAGAGAGAATGGGAGAGAGAGGATGGGAGGGAGAGAGAGGGTGGGAGGGAGAGAGAGAGTGGGAGAGAGAGAGAGGGTGGGAGGGAGAGAGAGGGTGGGAGGGAGAGAGAGGGTGGGAGAGAAGAGAGAGCGTGGAGGGAGAGAGAGAGTGGGAGAGAAGAGAGAGGGTGGGAGGGAGAGAGAGGGTGGGAGGGAGAGAGATCGTGGGAGGGAGAGAGAGAGTGGGAGAGAGAGAGAGGGTGGGAGAGAAGAGAGAGCGTGGGAGGGAGAGAGAGAGTGGGAGGGAGAGAGCGAGTGGGAGAGAGAGAGAGGGTGGGAGGGAGAGAGAGGGTGGGAGAGAGAGAGAGGGTGGGAGGGAGAGAGAGAGTGGGAGAGAAGAGAGAGCGTGGGAGAGAGAGAGGGTGGAGAGAGAGGGTGGGAGGGAGAGAGAGGGTGGGAGGGAAGAGAGAGCGTGGGAGGGAGAGAGAGAGTGGGAGAGAGAGAGGGGTGGGAGGGAG